>NW_019174295.1:2170487-2442883 GCF_002260705.1 Seriola dumerili | reverse complement strand
AGGAGGAGGAGGAGGAGGAGGAGGAGGAGGAGGAGGTGGTGGCGGAGGTGGTGCAGCAACAACACATATGGAGGGAGTCACAGCAGAAGATGCTTGGAGATCTGAATCTTCCTGAGCATCCGGTGGCGAAGGGGGAGACGAGTCTTGAGAGGAACAGTTGGGAAGAGATGCAGATTTTAAAATCAGCACTCCCTCCATCTGTGAGGAGGAGGAGGAGGAGGAGGAGGAGGAGGAGGTGGTGGCGGAGGTGGTGCAGCAACAACACATATGGAGGGAGTCACAGCAGAAGATGCTTGGAGATCTGAATCTTCCTGAGCATCCGGTGGCGAAGGGGGAGACGAGTCTTGAGAGGAACAGTTGGGAAGAGATGCAGATTTTAAAATCAGCACTCCCTCCATCTGTATCTGTCAAATCCCAAAGATGATTGGATGAAAGTATCCCACTGCTGGCCGCTCAGATCTGAGGAGACACAGAAGTATATAGCAGTGTAAATGTGTAAACTATGTGTACACGCACTGGTAGCATCTTATAAAGTCATCAGGAACAATCTGCTCCAAATGTAATGTTTTTTCATTGTTTCATAGGTACATATGAATATTTTCTAGGTAAGCAGATGCCACAGTTTTCTAAATATCAACATCACACGTAACAAAAATACCATAAAAGTGATATTAAATACAGCAAGTTAAACATTTAAAGAAGAATTAACTTGTAAGGTAGACACTATAGTTTGTGCCACTACTTCTTTACTCAAAGAAAGACATATCGTTGTTGTTTAACCTTCTACTTTTCCTCTTTGAAAAACACAGTAGCCTAACATTTACTCCATAAATACAACACCCTTCTTGAAGTATTGATCTTCAGTTCATCATACGAAACGCCATTGAGGAAATGTCACAAATTAATGCTCCCGTCTAAACAGCAAATGAAAATGCTTCACATAACTCAATTTATACCTTATATTACTCATTAGAGCCTAGTGGTAAATTCGGCATGGATGGCATCCACCAAGAAACATAATCACACATTAAACGTTACTCTCTAATTTGCTTCTACACAGTTTGCTGCCGTTTATTTTCGTGGAGGGGGAAGCTGGAGAATAAACAGGCAAACCAACTGCAATTAAATGTGATTACATTGAAACACATTCTATTCGGTGGGATATTCATATGCGGAATATTAAAGTTGACACAAAAAAATCCGAAAATATACTCAAAGTTGTTCAAACATGTCTGTCCTTTTTCCGACAAACAAAGCATCATTGATTTGACGTTTTTCTGTTGAAGTTTTGCTGTCAGTTACATTCACATCCTCGTTCGTGTTCCTCCTTAACAAATCATCCAGCAAACAAAATAAAGGGTCGTAATAGAGTCTGGACTGTCACAACAGCAACGTAACGGACTTATTTTACTCACCGTGCTTTTAAAATACAGCTGTCAAATAAATCCTCACTCCGATCTCTCGCCTCGTGCTTCTGCAGACTGCCTCAGTCAGTGTCTCACAAACAGCATCACAGGTGCAGGGCGCGTCTCCGCCAATCAAATTCAAGTCTGTGGTACCTGGATGGAAACGCCTTTTTATCGTGAGGTAAGAAAAAAAAAACATTGGTATTTCTGTTAATGTAAAAAATTACAAACAGGCAGGTTTAACGGAGTATAGTATTATATGAGTATGTGCGAATACAAAAACTACCATGTCCTTTATTGCTATAGATAAAGATAAAGGCAGAAGGAGCTATCATATATTCACAGATGTATACATTTAAAAATTCAATTCAATGTTCAATTCAATTTTAACAGCAACAGGAACATATGGACAGCAGTAAACACTGTTGATTGGTAATTGTAAATGTGAAAACAGTTATACCCATAGGTAATAGTGTTATCTGTATGTGCTGTTTATCGTTAATGGTTATAGTGGGAACAATCATACCAATACCAATAGGTACTAGTGTTACCAATAGTACAATAATAGTAATGAATAATAATAATAATAATAATGAACACAACAGCACCCTGAAGAAACCCCCCCCCCCCCCCCCCCCCGATAAAAATGTGGTGCAAATGTGTGGATTTTTTTTTTGTGTGGTTTCATCAGACAGCATATTAAGAAATGTTAATAGCGTTGGAGGGGGGGGGGGACTTCTGTCCAGCCTGTCACAATAATCAAACAGGAAGTTTTAATTTATGGGAGAAGTTAGATAAATGAGGTTGATCAAGAATAGGTCTTAAATGGCAGTGGATGACTAATCACAACATTATAAAGTTTTATTTGACTGAATCCAGGTGGCTGCCGCTGCTCTACTCCACGTGCAACAGAAAGTTCACCAGTGGAAAACAAATGAGTTGAAAGACACAAACAGGAAATACAGCCAGACCATTTGAAAATGTGTATTTTTAATTTTTGTTCCATTGGGGTGGGGCAGGGTGGGACTTTTCAGGTCTGAGCGAGGAATGAAGGCAGAGTATCACATCAATCCATGACACGACTTCATTGATCATCTTAAATACCATTATGTGCAATCATTCATACAGTACAATACACCAGCTCAACCTAGAAAATATCGATTGTACACAAATAAAATATCTCATTTTATAAATCTTCATTTTGGTGTAAGGGGGGAGGAATTTCAAAGGGGCAGGTTTGGAAAAGAGGAGTCACATTTTTTGTTAATATTGCTGTGTGGCGGTCAAACAGACCAGGAGCTGGCCAGCGAAACTGCAGTTTTTGCTGTAAGTGAGGCCAAGGTCTTCCTACAGCTGGAATAAAATACACCCAGTTGACACACTGACACATAAGAATTCAGAAAAAAAAAAAAAATCTTAAGAATCCGTTTTTGATATTTGCTTCTCATCAAAAATCAAATCCACTTCCTTTCACGACTGTCCTCACGAGTGCAGCATTAAAAAGTGAACCCTGAAGCACGGCGTTAGGCCAGTCCATGCGAGCTGGCACGCAGATGGCCAAGAGTAGAGCATCGGTACACTCACAGATATCTGCTCCTATACTTTGGATCGCTGTCTGCCATGCAAATAGAGAGGAGACGAGAAGCTGGAGGCCTGACACATTAACTGATGGAGGTTTCACAGAGCACTCCGTTCTGTTTCTAGGATTAAATGCAGCATGGTAAAACATTCATTATACTGGATTATCTTCATTTGACTTCACAGCCGGTTCTTCCTATCAGTTAGTGTAGAATATCTTTTCTTCTTCTGGAGTATATCAATTACAGATTTAGTTGGCCTGAGGCATATTGTCATGTTAGTGTGTCACCTGTAAAATGCCTTAAATGTCATACTCATAAAAATGAGTGATTTGCACAAACCAGAAATTCCAGTGTACAACATGTTGATTCCAACAGATTAACACATACAATGTACATAATAAATACAGTGATGCATAAAAATTCAACATTACATTTGTAGTACCATGTGGCAATACCCTCTCTTAATTGTCAACCATTCATGATTGTTTACTAACATTACACTAAGACAATGTTTCAGTTACAGGAGATAAAAAAAAAAAAAAATTTGTTTTCCAAATCACCAACGACAAAATCATGTTGAAATATTACAATTAGTAATATTAGACGGCTACACTAATCTTCACGGTGAAGAAAAGTAACCATAGACAAATATATTCTGCTTCAGGAGGACTGGAAGATATGACCCTAGACATTGCAGAGACAAACAAAGTTTATAAAAAAAAAAAAAAAACACATTTCAATGTATCATGTATCAATGTGAATTCCTTGTAAATACAGCCCGTTAGACAATGTAATAATGGAGTGAATCCATTCAAGTTTGTTGGATCTTAACAGACTGTAATAGGTCAGCTGTCCCTCAAAGCTTCCTCAGTCCAGACTGAGCCAATCGGCGTTGCTTAAATAACCCATGAAAACGTAGCAGGGTTTCATCATCCAATCATCATCCAATCATCATCCATCTCTTTCAATTCTCTTTGGGTAAATAAAACAAGTAAATCAGGTAACAATTCAAATCTGTAGCATTTCTCATAACCTCAGACTAAACACCAGCACACGTTGCCCTAACACTATACTGTCTTTCACTCCGAGGCATGAGACATACAGCTGAGTAGAACTGATATAGTTAGAAAAAAACAAAAACAAAGACATGAAGGTCAAATTAACCAAACACTAAACTAAACACAGCATTGTCTTTTTTTTTATATTTAAGCTACAAACAATTGTATAATATTTCATTTCAAAAGTGAAACAGTACTTAATTTGAAATGTACATTGATTGGAAATGTCTGCACATTCCTTTCCAGTGTAGCAAACAAATCCCCTTCATGTGTAGTTTGACTTCTTTTTTCTGTACTTACATTAGATCATACATAAGGAGGCACACGAGGAGAGTGATAAGGTTTGGAGGAGTTTTGATGTAGTGTTTGGTTACATCTGAATGTATTTTAATGGGTTTTTACTATTTTTCCTTTACTCATCTGTCTCTGTTGCTAAGATGGTGTGGGACTGAAGTTTAACTCAGATCACTGGGAGCACTTGAGGAGTACGATAATGGCCATAAGAATGACTAACACAAGCGCACACAGCAAAGTAGTGTTGAGATAGAAGGGGGTTTAAGGTGAACTGGGGAGAGGGAAGGGGCAGATGAACAGTTTCTCTGGGAACAAAGCACAAGGAGAGGGTTCGAGTGGAAAAAAGAGGAAGTTGGAGAAAGAGGCACTAATAGCCCCCTGGCTGTTCATGAAACTGGCCACATCGTTTCTTGCTGCATTCATCAATAATACCCTGCAATCCATCTGTCCGATCTTCCTTCATCTGTCCAATCATCCAGCCACACGCTCATCTCATTTCTTCATCCACCCAATTATCTGTATGTGTTTTCCCTCTGTAGTGGTCCTCTGTAAGTTGGGGGTTTCAACAGGTAACAGGTGGAGGTGGTCAAGAAGGAGGCTGCAGGAGATCCAGCAGGCCCTCTCATTGCTCCTCTAACCAGGAGGGCTTGTCGGCCCCTGGAGGCCTCAACTTTATGTTGAACTGCTTCAGCGTTTGCTCCAGCTGCTGCTGGTTGCCAGCAAAGTATGCTGAGATGGCATTATGAAAGAGCAGGAGCTGCTTATGCATCACCTTCACCTGAGAGACAGAGACAAGGGAGTTTAGGAATTTGGTTAGTGTGCAATTTATCACAAAGAAAAACACTTTGAGTCAGCGTGGAGGTAAACACTTTTTTGATGATGCAGATCTGTCCTGCAAACCAACCTTATTCTCCTCCAGGAACTTGAGTTTAATGATGACGTCTGAGCGGAGACGTTCATACTTCTCCTTATGCACTTGGTATTGCTGCTGAGCAGCATCTATACGGGCCATGGCAACAGCGTCCCTTGGACCCAGACTCAGTTCCTCCAGGTCTGACCGGTAGGCATCAAACTCCAGTCTGTTCAGAAAAGCAGAGAAGAAAACACAGAGTTTTAAGAAAAAGAGGAACACTTCAAAGATCCAGACCAATTTTCAGTGTCATCATAAAGAAACCTTGAACCCTATCTGTCTGCTCCTTGTATTTATAAATGTAATTCTTGGTCCAGTTTGGATGATTTATTCTCATTAATCCTGTTGGAAAAAACAACTTTAAAATCATTTTTAAATCTGACCACTTGAGGGAGGCAGAAACAGGTTGTGAACACAACATTATCACCTTTTGAGGTTGATATGGGGAACTTGTTAACAATGACTTATTTACAGATCCAGCAGTTAAGGAGCACTTAATTTGGAGTTTGTTTCTGGCCACATAGTGTCCAATATTCACTCTTTTAACTAACTTTAAAAACATCTGGCTCTTTAGCTGCTACATGTTCTACTCTGTTCATCAGCTCGTCTCTACCTGTGTCTGTCTGATGTTTGGTGCTGAACAGGAAGTGCACAGTGTGTTTTTACAGCTTTTTCACAGCGAGTGAAGCAAAAATAGTAAAGTGGATCAGACCGCTACACATCGAGCTGAATCTCACTATAAAACTGCAGATTCACGTGATAATTCTCTGTGGCCTCATCACTTTGAACAACTCCTTCCCCACTGTCACACTGTTTTCACGTTGTCATTTGATACAGGACAACATCCGTATTTCTGTGCTCACGTTTTGTCTAAATCTCTTTGCTGATCCTCCTCTGAAAACAGTTTCCATCCAGTCTCTTGGGTGATATGAATAATGTCCTTACCTGGCATTTTCATACATCTTGATCGTCATCAAGGTGTCCTCCATGGTCTTGTTGACTAGTGTGTTGATGCTGGACACAAAGAAGTTAATGGCACCAAGTAGAGTCTCCCCGTTCTTACACAGCAACTTCTGAGTCTCTGCATTGTAGCCAAACTCATCCTGTATAGAAAAACAAGGCATTAACACACACTATACAGAACACAAATGGTATTAAAGCCTCTAAGCGTTAAGACAGGTGACATAAAATCTACATAAATACACTTTGAGGCCTCACCCTAAGCTCTGGAGATTTCTGACTGAGGTCAGCAAAGGTGTCACCGAGCGCATGCTGCGTCTGCACCATGTTGTAGAAGTGGTTGGTCAGTGCTCTGGCCAGTCGCAGGACGTTCTCGTATTTCCTCTTAGTGTCTCTCAGCACCTCGATCTGGGCCTCCAGCTCCAGGTCCACAGTCCGGGAACCCCGACCGAAACGCTCCGAGATCATTTGCTTTGTACACTGACGCAATGAAGAAGACGCACAGACACATCAGTAACACAAAGCAATTCCTTCCTGTGACTTTAGCCTCCTTCACAAAGACATGGGGAGAAGGGGATTCAAAGGATCCTCAGGCACAGAAACATAAAAATCACCAAGTAGCTCTTTATCTTGAAACTATCATCTGTTCACAGCTTTACTTGTTAGTCAACATTACAGATACCTTGTAAGTGTTGAGACCCCACTTCTTCATTGTTTCTAGTTTTTCCACAGCCACACCTCGGGTCAGCTCTTCTGCCGTCATTGACGAGCTGCTGCTGCTGTGGTGCATGTTGGACCCTGAGAGAGAAGACCCAAACGAGCACAAGAAACATGGTAAACGACAAACACGTTGAGGCGGACATCACGATTTACCCCCCAGCAAAGAACAGACCAAGTAGAGAACCAGCTACTGAAAGTGCATTCACTTTACAGCACAGTTTCTTTTCAGCAGAGTTTGTGCTGCTCTAAACTGAGGGAAATCTGTCTGCTATCTTGCAACCCATGTCGGTCACCACTGACCCGTAAACCACTGTAGAGCATGCATAGGAGTGAAATAGAGTTAATGAGCGAGCAGCAGAAATGAAGGTGGCAAGAAATACTGGGGAAAAAAAACTTAATATTGAAGACGCTAAATTCTTTTCTATTGAGCTGTGATAAGATGAAAACACACTGGACTGCAGGGATATTTTGGGTCACTGCTACACTATTAATCATTGTGGAGCCTTTTGAATGTTCTCCTCTCCAGTACCTTGGTATTCATGTGATTGGCCTGCTATATGGCAGATGACAGAACTGCTCGGGGGAACGCTACTTCGCCTGGCCTTCATACGCAGGTCTGTGACAGTGGATGGGGGGGGGGGGGATGAAGGAATGGTTCAGGGTGAGTATGAATTAGGGAAGGATGTGGGAGTGGGATTTATATAGTTGGGATCAGGATTCAGAATGATAGTTGGATATTTCGGGGTTTAGGAGTGAAGTAATTATTGAGGTTGGACAAGCGTGCCAAAAACGGAATGACAACGTAGGAGGAAGTTTGTCGGGAGGAGCGGGGAGACGCAGGAAAGACAGAAAAGTGAGGCAACAAAAGGGAGACGAGGAGGACGAGGAACATGTAGGAGGGAGTTGTGAAAAGGAAGTGGAGGATAAAGATAGACAAGTACAAAGATGAAAAGACAACATTTAGTGCATGACAGTCAGTGAACAATGCAGACAAATGAGTGATGGTGAAGACGGGGGCAGTTTGAACTGCAGCAGAACTGAATAGTGAGATGTTAAATTAACTGGATCAGCCAGGCTTTTAAGAAACTAAATGTTTACTTAAGTTGTCACGGTAATATCTGACTTTTGACTTTGATATTCAAGGTCTTTATACAAATACACATGAAGGCAGTTTCTGTTTTGCTACACAAGAACAAAAAAGTGTAGACCCGTTAAAGGATGAGTTTACAACCCTAGAAGAAACCAACCAGGAAATAGAGGAGAAGTATGTTAACGAAATGCTGTGACAGAAAAAAAAAGGCTCTCTGTATCAAAGAAAAGTAGCAGCAGCCAGAAATAAGTTTACTTCCCTTCACTCCACTGAAACAGAGAAAATTTCATGAAAAGGGACAGAGAAGCTAATTCTCAGCCATTTGAAAGTCACACTCTGTATAAAGAACGTCTTTCCAAAATGAGAGATTCATCATGTGAGAAATATCCATTAGTCACATTTTGTGTGTTGTAGGTAACAGATGAAGTTCTTGCTTACAGAATCTTAACAACAGTACTTACAAACTGGATATCCTAGATTCTAGAAACATCCAGCATCGCTAAAAATGATTCCATCACATTTTGGAAATAAGCTCTCTATAATTAATAAGAATTTGGTCTGTGGAGCCACCTAATCCTGTAACTGGGATCCTTTTGTTAAACTCTGCATTGTAGTGCACAGCAGGGCCTGAGAGAGAGAGAGAGAGAGAGAGGATGGGACAAAGATGCAGAAATATTAGGATCAAATAAGAAGCAAGATGCTGTTTAATTCCCTCTGAAACTGTGAATACAGCGACACTGCTGAGGTCAGCGCCTTGAACTAGAAACTTACATGAATCCCTCAGCCGCAGACCCGCAGCATCACACCATGTATTGGATCTATTTATGATTCGGTGTGTAATTATTTTTGTAAGTTTTCATCTAAAAAGCAAAATATTAACCGCTTGCGAGCAAGAAGAAACGTTGTGAGGATTAGTAAGATGAAACGGTGTTTGACGTCGGGCATCTATGGAATTCTTGGCACGCTGTGCTTTCGAAACGGTTGCCTGACATTTAGGAACAATGACGTGTTTGATAATGAACTTGTCTTTCAGTGCTGTGAGAAGTTATCAAGGCCGCAATCATTTTTTATCTTTGATTGTGACAAATGCTGAGTGAACTGTAAACACTGCATTCACGAAAGAATGTGTACTTTGCACATATTTGATTGGTCAACACGGCTCCTCGCCCATATCACAATGACTGCGTTTTCTTTTTTTTTTTGCTGGACAAGCCTGTGTTTTCTTGCAGGAGCTCTCTGTGTCATCACCTAGCTACACTGAAAGGGATGGGGAGGGGGGGTTTGTATGTCTAAGCACATTCTTATGCAGTGCAGATTCAGATCATGTTTGGTGATTACTGTCAGTTTTCAAGCAGTTATAGTTGCATTTATAAAAAAAAAAAAAAAAAAAAAATCATCTTTTTGACAGGAAGTTTGGGTTTAAATCTAGTCAACACATCATTATAAGAACACTCAGTTTGTTTTAAAATCAGTGTTCAGTAGTTCATCATTCACTCTACTGTCTCTATCCCACGCCTGGGCATTGAACCATGTAATCTGAGTAATAAGGAGCAGAGAGAGCGGAGGCCCACGCTGGCCATAAATCAGCACAAATTGACCACCAATTACTGCAAATTAATTGCGGCATCATCTAATGGGAAGACTGATCGGAGGTCTGAGAAATCAAACGCTACATGGTCCTCCGAATTACACTCACAGACAGACATCCGTAGTGACAACAGAGGGAGTCAAAAATGGGAGAGAGCGACAGTTCGGCTGAGAAAAAGACACTGGAAAGATGTCATAGATGAGTGAGAGAGACAAAGAGTGAAGTAGGACTCTACCTTTGATTGAGCTGGTGGGGATGATACCCTCTGCTGTTCCTCCATACCCCCCTGATACAATGCTAGTCTCATTTAGATTGGGACCCGATACCATCACCTGCTGTAGGTCCTGCAAAGTTTAAACGGTGAAAAAAACAAACAAAGAAAAAAAAAAAAAAAAGAAAAAAGAAACAGAGGAACAAAGGGAAGGGTTTTTGGGTGGTTTTGGGGGTGGGGATATGTAAACAAGCATTTATGACTTTGAGTGTTACATTCACACAGTGTAGACAATGTAAGTTAAAGGCTTATTCACTAGAGGGGGACAAACACGACTATGTTAGGAAGGTTGGTCAGTACACACATATCTTCAGGCATTGTCTCACTTCAACTACTTATCTAGGAGCCAAGAGGGAAAAACTTTAAGGTGTGTGAACAGCAGAAAACACGCCGCTAAAGTGCACGGTCAATGATTAACCTAACTAAGGATTTAAGCTGAATCTCCTGCCATGATGCTGTTGAGAGAGCAAGCAAAGGAGGTTTAATCACCAGACGTAGAGTCTAACCCGAGCAGCGACTCCAGTGATCTATGCAGCAGGAAATGCTCAAGCAAACTGTTTTCTCCTTCCAAAATAATCACCATCACAGGCTTCAGCGTATCACAAGGGGGTGGGGGTCTAGGGTTGGGAGGGTGGGGGGAGGCTGTGTGTTATGAGCCACATGATCCATCTTGTGTGTTTTCTTTAATTAAAACTCACTGTTTTCTTTTGTCTGCCTTCCTGCTTGTGTATCAGCTAGTAAAGAAAAAACACATCGGTGAGGGATTTATGGAAAAAGGGGGAATATCTGGCCCGAACAGATTTTGTCACTTTGGCAGAAGCCTATGTGAGCCGTAGTTCCTACAAGAAATCAGGTCTAAATTTTACTCATGCCCGTGCCGTGAGCAAGAGACTTATTTTATTTGCTACAAAAACAATTCACAGTAACTCAACTGCGGGCAAAGGCCCATATCGCCCATCGGGAAAATGAAATGGGAGGATAATATATAGGGCACTTCCTGAAACCTTGGGCTTAGACTCTACAGTAAGATTGTGACTACAGAAGAATGCTCCAGAAGGGAGGACGCTATTTCCTTGTTGTAAACAAACAGAACGAGTATGTTTGATTCTGCAAAAACGAAGTAAAAATACAGCTGCTGTGATTTGTTAAAGGTCAAACAGCATTCACTGATGAAGATTCTCTCTGCTTCAGGGCCTTGTCTGCTTGTTGAGATAGACCTAACAGTCACCTGACTTTCTTGCTGTAACACACCTACATTTGTTTAACATCAGCTGACACATGAAAACAGAACTAGTGAAGCTGAAACACATCAACATCACAGCATTAGTACGACATGATGATAATTAGTATGTCACTGTGTTTTGTTTTGTCAACCAACACCCACTAAAAAAAAAAATTAAGGGATCTCTCACACACACACACACACACATCACCCTGGGGAACGAACACACACACAGACACACACACACACACACAGACACACAGACACACAGACACAGAGTTCACACACACACACACACACACACATCACACACACACACACACAACACACACACACACACACACACACACACACACACACACACACACACACACACACACACACACACACACACACACAGAGAATCTAGGCTATGTTAGCTCACTCAAGACAACACGATCTAGATGTTTTTGAATCTAATAATCAAATGGAAACAGATTTTTGTGTTGAGTTTGAAGTGTTAGCTGTCAGCTATGTTTGTCTCTCGAAACATGTCCAGTTTGAGAGACTCCCTCCAGCTGGAGTTAGTAGGAGCCAAATTAACAGGCAGCACGATTCAAGCTGCACAGTGGTTTGCCATATAAATGCAATCTGTGACATTTTGTGAAATAAACCAACGCAGTGATGCGAGGCAATGTAACGCCACATGAAGTCAAACCCCTGAGCAGTGCTACACACCAACATAGAGACACACACATACACACACACACAAATGCACAAATGGCCTGCTCACCCTGGTGCCTCTGGAGCTCCCTACCTGCTCATCTAAGCTCCACTGCAGCTTTGCAGCCTGCACAGAGATGGAGGAGGAAGGGGGTAGGGAGGAGGAGGAGGAGGGGGTGGGGGGTGGGGTCGACAAACACAACAAGAACGACAACAAAAAAAAGTAAAAAAAGAAAATTAAAAAAAAGGAAAAAAAAAAGGAAAGGAGACAAAAAGAAAAATCCATGACTGAAATCATGAAACAAGATAGAACGATGTAAAAAAAGAAATCCCAGAAAAATCATTGTAATGTCCACAGACAGCGGGGATGTGAGATGGAGAGCAGTGATGACTGATATCACAGCAGGTCAGGTCAGGGTTCGTCACTTAGCTGGTATATGTCAAAGTTTCAAAGTGGATTGTTCATCCACTGGGTGAACATGTTTCACTTGGTGTTTCCATGTATAATCTGTTACAGCCATGATATGATTCCATCACTGTCTGGACACAGAAAATACTGATTCTAATTCAGCACTGTGAAAATGAATATATTCATTTACAAGACATTTACAAGACATTAAAAGTCACATCAATGTTAAGGAGGGAAAAAAATAAAAATAAAAATCAAGAAAGAAGAAACTGTGGACACATGAAAACATCCACACCAACACCAAGTTTGAGTGGCCAAACTCCAGGTACCATTTTACCAATTTAAACTGGGTCATGTCTGGAGCAGCCAACTGGCTCTCATCATGACAACGGTGCCAATTTCTGGAGCCTAAAATGATAGTTTTCAACATTTTAACTACACGGACACTGAACCAACAACCAAAAAGCATGTTAAGAAAAGGACAAAACCTTCATTCATTAGAGATCTGCCTCATGCTGTGGCATCTGTTCAGTGTGGGAGAACAGTGACGCAGACACTGATCCCTCCCTGGACACTTTGTTGACACAGTGCCTGTTCCCTAAGATGTAGGAAACTACAGAACCTTTATGTCATCACACAATAACTCCGACTGTCATACAACAGCGCAGTTTGTAGGCTTGTAAATTGTCTCGCCTGTTTCTGTACAGATGTCATACCAAAGACAGAATGCTATAACATGATAGACACACAGAGTCTGCTTTAAAAAGGCCACAAACCACTATTCTTTCACCTACGAGAAATTGTGTACAACAGTATAAACAGTGTAAGATGCTGTTGAATTTCTGACTTCCCACCAGTGATCCACTGTGATGCCTCTCATGCTTTTGCCAGGACACTGCTGGCAGTCAGTCCTATCTGTCACTGTCAAGCTGCCAGTCACCAACCATGTTCCGACACGAGCTCGGTGCTCCATCATCTGAAACCGGACATCTGCTCTTTCCTAACCTGCCAATCTTCATCTCCACGTGTACGAGCAACACAAACTGCTGCCGCTTCAAACCCAGTAGATATCAATCTGATTTCAGAGGGCTTTCACCCAAGGACAAAGCACAGCCAGTTTCACAGCCAGATTAATTGCAGGGTTGCTATGACAACTGGTTAATATCCAGCACTAAACGGCCAAGCTAAACACATAGATGAACACATTAAACTGAAGTAGCCCCAACAAACGGGTGAATACTCGCTCCGCTGTGCACACTTGGTGAGAGGGTAGGGCTTCCTTTTACTACACGACTGGAGCCACACTTAGTTTGGTGAGCAAATAACTCAAATAACCACCAGTGCTTCCACCAGGATCTTCAGTCTGTTTGTCTAACAAGGTGTGCCCTGGGATGCAGGAAAATGAACGTCACTTACTCTGCAACTCCAGTTATTCCTTTCTAACCGACTCTGACTAAGAACCTCCTGAAAAGGGTGGAGACAAAATGTTTGTGCTTAACCCCCTCCACAGGAGCATTCGCCTTCAATTGAGGCCCGACAAGTGCTTATTCCTTCTGTAAATAAACAGTTCCCGCCTGGAGAGCTACGACTACATCTACAGAGTCTAGCATTTCAGTTTCACACCTTGTGTTCAGATTAACCAAATACACCAGAGATGTATCTGCAGCCCCGAACAGGAGGCCACGTGAGCCGTTAATGGGGGAAGCTGGTTCCCAAGGAGACATCTGGACTCCAACACCTGATTTCCCAGTAGGATCCCTTTCCACGGTTGTAGCTAAGCAAGCTAAGGAACACAAGGACATCTAGCAGTGAATGACAGGCAGGACTTAATACGATAACGGCTAAAACCAGGCAAAGAGCAAGATTTAATTTCACAGCAGGAGACTGGAATACAGCTTCAGCGTGATCATTCTCCGCAGCTGAACACAGGTGCATTAAGGCAATGTGAGAGAATAATAGTAAGTGAGTGGCCACATTCATGCAGCTGTAGAACTGTATTTACTAGGAACAATGAGTCCTAAATTGTACTGTATATTTTTACTGACAGAATTGTAATGTGGTGTGATGGTATGAAAAGAGTCAGCTCACTTAGCTAATCTTGTGATAGCTGAGGAACAATACCCATCACCACTGTGTCAACGTCAAACAAACGAGAGGCACGCCTTTATCCGTCACACACTGTGATCAACCAGCACTAATGCCACGTAATGACATCAGCTGGCTGACTTATGTTGGTTTGACTCTCCTCATGTGCTCTCATGTGAATGATACAGTATGACCTTCGGGGATAGTACTGTATCACTGGTTACATCATCAAGAGAAGGCTATTGTTAGACTTTTCTGAGGAGAATATTTTAAAGTAGAGGCAAATAAAAAAAATATCTGGGTGTCTGATCAAAGACTTCACAATGAATCTTACACTAAAACTGACATGAGACAGACCCTTAAAAATAAAATATACTTAACAGTTTAAAAAAAAAACAACTAAATATAACTATAAATTAATATATAAAAAGTAATTCAGACTGAAAAATCATCAAGATTATTGAGAAGTAAACAACTGTATTCTCTGTACTCTCATCTGTTTGCTGGCGAGTATGTAAATGATCTCTTGTTGCCCTGGGATCACATGTGTAAAGACAAACAGTGTGCATATTTGTTCCCTTGTGTAAGTGCTTTAAATAGGTAAATAACAACTAACCAGGGTGGTCTCAAAATGCTACACACACAGCACACTGTCAACTGATACATTAGCCAGGACCCACCTGTTCAAGGCTGTCGTCCTCTGGTAGTGTCCCTGTGTCGCCATTACTGTTGATAGGAATCTCCATTGTGGCAGCTTTGCTCATAATGCTGTCTGTCATAATGCACTATTTCTGAGAGAAAAGGGGGAGAAAGAGAGACAGGTAAAGTGTGGATACAACGAGCTACTGTATGTAAATGAAGTGAAAAAGGCAGACATGGAAAAACAGTGAGGCCTGAATGCTGCTTTGAAGAGGAGAGACCAAAGAGCGTAGTCAAAACACCCAAATCATTAGGCAGATGGGAATATAATTGCAACAAACAAGCGAGGAGGTGGTTTTCAAAGAGCAAGGCTACCGCTCGGCATAAAAAACAAACACACCTATGAAAGCCCCATGCACCGGGAGCCGCCGCTACAATGAGCCATCTTGCTGAAGTGGCCACTCTACCCCACTCAATTAAAGGGCCGTATGCTAGCAGCACCCATTCCCTAAAAAACCCCTAACTAGAGAGGAGACAGCGAAATGTTCACAGCAACATTGTCCAGTCGCTCTAATAGGTCAAACTGATCTGGCGTGCTATACAGGGTCACAGTTAATAACAGTTGCCAAAATGCAGGTCAAGTAGTACTATAGCTCCTGTTTTTTGACTTGGACTGTAATAATGAATTCACAGCTTGATGAATTCACTCCAACAAAAACCAATAAAGGGTCAGTGTGTACTGTATTGTTGGGAATCGTTGGGTCTCAGTAATCAATATTATAAAGAGTACGGTGTAGACCTGCTCTATTCAATAAGTTCGTGCTGTTGAGATTTGGCACTTTATAAAAAAAGATAGACTTGACTTGACTACTGCATGCGTGACAAGGCCACAGATGATGGTGCAGAATTAAGGTCTACAAATGTGGGAGATGGTTATCATGGCAGAGCACGGTAGTGGTATAACAGGTAAACGTCACATCTGGAGAAACTCCAGCATGAACAGTGGTGTCTCCACAACTGGTGTTTCTTAACCAGTTTGTTCCCTGATCTGTTGTAGACCGTGTGAGCTTAATATGATTAATTGTGGGAAACAAAATGGGGACGTCTGGTAGATAACACAAATTCATGAATTAGTGACACAAAATAATTCACTAATTACTATTCATTTATAAACAGAAGTATCACATTGTAATTACAAATATTCCGTTTTTGATTGATAATTAAATGCTGATAACAGATCTCCATGAAACATAACTACTGTATATTATCCTTCTAATCTTGTTTGATGTGCAATCTCAAATGTCCTTGAAATACTTTATAGCTCATTAAGGCCGTTGTGCAAAGCAGGATATAAGGGATATACCATATATGCCGCATACCTGAATAATGAGTCTAAAGTGGGACAAAAATATGATTTTTTTTTTTTTTTTTTTTTTTCAAAACACCTTGGAGTCCTTGTAAATTTGCAACCACAGGACTCACAGCATCTTGAACACAACAATATGGCAGGTTTATGGCAGTTAGTTCACTCGCTGGCACGAATATCTGTTGCATGAAGGGAGGCATGAGTAAGACTTGTTTACATTTGCTCTGTCCTCGCCTGAGTGGCTTTATCCATTAGAAATGCACACTTTGCCATGCCCAGTCCACTTCCAGAGGAATGACACATCCCTGTTGACTGTAACACATCAGAGGAGAGAGGAGCTTCTCTTGCCCAAGAATGCTCGACACTTGTCCATGTTAACCCAAACTGACTTAACACATAGTGCCACACACTGGAAAGAGAAGTCCTCTTATTGATCTGACATTCTACATTTCCAACATGAGATACTAAAGGTCTTCATTGACTGAGCAAACAAATCTGCTATTTTGCATAACATCTACATCTGAAATGGGCCTCGATCTGGCTGCAGTATTTATGCAAGTGCTTCGATTCACTACAGCATGTTGTGTCTCTCGGTCAAGTCTCTTAATCAATGGGAAATGGCATAAGGCTAAGATCGGACATTAACTTTAATAGTAGTTATTGGCAGTCTATCATTAGTAATAGGCAGCATCCGAAATAACTCGAAATAGCCATTTAGCCGCATAAAATGTGCCACATCAAGGGCAATGCGCGTTATTATTTAGTAGTAGTATTGTTATTAATATAATGTGAGTCGTTTAAACCAATCGTTTCAATTCAAATCAAGTGCACAATTTAAAAAATACTAATAAATGACTAATAGTTAGCTTCAGACGTAAAGAGAGGGGAAAAGGCTAAAGGTTTACACATCTCCTGATACCGTGCAGAATACGTCTGGGAGCCCGAACAGGTGCAGCAGCACAGGTGTACGGTTATTCCCCTAACAGCAGGTAACGTTAGCTTTGGCCTCCGGTGGGTCCAATCTGTCCAACACGGTGATGGTTTGTAGAGGCCATTAAAAAAAAGAACCCATCATAATGGCTTTTTCGTAAGAATGTGCATTGCATTGAAGCATCTTTTCAGGCTGGAAATTAATTTGCTCCCAAGAAAAAATAAAAGGCCTGATTCCAGATTCAAACATACAGCTGTTCAGATGAAGCTGCTTAAAAATGGTAAACAAGTGAGTTCACAGTGCAAAGCCGGTTATTTAACGGTGACAGAAATCTGAAACAATCTCACACCCAGACAAAAAGCAATATCGTCGTTTACAAACGGTTTGGACTTACGGTGTGCTTGGTCCCGTCGTTAACACGGAGATGTTCGGGAAGCTAACGAGCAAGCTAAGAAGCTAACGTCAGTGCATCCCAGTTCATGCGCGGCTTAGAGGAGACTGATGTGTGTTTTGTCAGCCCGAGGGAAAAAAAAAAAACTGCCCGTGGGAAACAATGCAGCGCTCTTGTTTAAAAGTACTTAAATGACATAACAAGGTAAAGTCTTGTTCGCACTGCTTTTGTCTTTGGACTCCTCGTAAATAATCCTCTGCCTTCTTTTCTATGAAGCCAAGAGGAACGCTTTACGGAACTGACGACACCGTGGGATTCTTTTCTCAGACGCACTCCGACGCAAAGACCGTCTATTGACGAGAAGATGGATCACTCACTTTACAAATGTAAAAACAGCCATGCCGATACCTGTGCTAACTTTCACCATTGTCAAGCAGATTTGAAGTTATTTTATATATTTATAAATGTATTTTTATTACTATATAAGTAATAAACGATCTGGCACAACTCTTCCAACAATATTTTTTAAAGGCTTATTTAACTAACTCTTCACAAAACTAATATTGAAAAGGAGACACCAAAATGTTTACATTAACGTTGTGTAGTCATTGTAACAGGTCAAACTGATTGGGCCTGCTACTCAAGTTGTACAACCACATATGCATACTAACATTTGCAAAAACAAACAAACAAACAAACAAACAATTAAAAGCTGTGCAAGTAGTAAGCTAATTAGGCTCCATTTTTTTGGCTTGGACTGGAATAATGTATTCACTCCCACAAACACTAATGAGAGGTCAGTGTGTACTTTACGTATGCATTTGTGTGTGTGTGTGTGTGTGTGTGTGTGTGTGTGTGTGTGTGTGTGTCACCAAGGCCTCAGAGGATGGTGCAAAATGAAAGCCAATTACTTTATAGCTCATTAGGGCCATTGTGTAAAGCAGGATGCAGAGGATATGATATAATTACAGTACATTCTGGATGTTTGCCTTTTTGTGATTTATGTGATGAGGGATAATTGAAGAGGCACCATCCATAAAAACTCACAGTGCAACATATAATTAACTAGCTACTAATACATCCTAATGGTTTCAAAGAATCCACTGAAGCATTCAATTTCCTTACATCTTTGTGATGAATTAAATATGTAAATTCTACCTTCCGTAATTTCAAACTAATCATCGTTTGACACTTTTAACAAAATATATAAACTGCAGACTTTGAGCACATTTCCTCATCACACTTTAGAATTGTACCTTGAAATTGGAGCGGAGTGAGAGGTCTTCATTTTTCCTTTATCCGGCTACAACCCGTCTTTGGAAGTATCGGGGGCATCTTGCAGGTGATATGTGCAGGTTTCTGCTGATGGTTGTACATTAACTCAGGTATGTATGAGTTGTAACTGTTCCTTTCATTGTGCCCCAAGACATGTTAGTACTTCTGACCTCTGTGAATCCAAGGGGCAGATTCATAGACTTTGCATAAAGACACAGGCACAATTCCAAGGAGAACCAAGTTTACAAAAAATATAAGTTCAGATGGAAGGCAAAAGTTAGTAACTTTGGTAACACTTGGGCTGCAATTTAAGGCTGCTTTTATTTCTGTTCAAAGTCAGATTACCACAGGCACAGCACAGCTAGAAATTAGTGCTCGTTTATTGAAGAAACTGCTTCAGGAGAACTTCGCTTCTCATCATGTCAGGCTTCATTTTATGTGTGTCTTAAGGGGAGATATCTTTTCTTAATGAAAGAGGAAAAAAATGTTTGATGAAAAATAAAACTTTATTTTTTTAAGATCATCACTGTCAATACTTTCTTTACATGTGTCTGTCACCAAGAGACTGTA
Source organism: Seriola dumerili (assembly GCF_002260705.1). Taxonomy (NCBI): domain Eukaryota; kingdom Metazoa; phylum Chordata; class Actinopteri; order Carangiformes; family Carangidae; genus Seriola; species Seriola dumerili. Next base: position 2,423,416 of record NW_019174295.1, on the reverse strand, counting down.
GGTAGATTACAGCATTTATATAATTCAAAATGCAACAAGAACAAAAGAATTACGACTGCGGTCTAAACAACAGATTTTTTTTTATTGGGTTTCAATTCAATTACAGTTTGGTTACATGGATTATTACTTATGTATTGCTACTTAATATTACTTGTACAATGGCCACTTAAATTAATTGCAGTATTAAACTGTTGGTAAAGACAACAACAGCTGAGCCTAAACTAAAACGTTTGGAACTCTAGTTCCAAGCGTTTTAGTTTAAGACAAGATCAAGCTGCAAAGGATTTTTTCCCATTACTGTTGGTTGTTATACCAGCAGTAATGGGAAAAAATCTTACAATAGTGGGAAAAAAGAGTAAATATTTTCTTAGCGAGAACCATGCAAATGATAGATTTTCGTTGCAATATGGAAAGCGAGGTCAAAACCAGTTGTATCTGACTGGTATCTTTAGCTTGCTTATACAGTATACAGCATTTTGTAGGCAAGCGACCGGGGGAAAAAGTGAGATAGTGTCCGAACATAATGGCTGATTGGGTTCCACGGGTCTATATCAGCAGCAGGTCCTGACCCAGCCCAAGCTCTCTAAGAAGACGAGGAAAAACTCCCCAAAATCCTGAGGCTAGAGGGAAGATGGGAAGAAACCTCGGGAGAGGCAATTCAAAGAGAGATCCCCTCTCCACGGACAGCTGGGGGTGCTACAGGAACTGCAAGTGGGAGAAATGTTATGTAAGAAGTCTGATACAGTCCAATTAATGTCCAATTAAAGTCCAATTAAAGTCCAAGGAAATCTTTGCATCATCCTTGCTGTGAAAGAGAGAAAGGCATTAGTAAGTATCCATTAATGATCCATAAGATTGGCCCTTACCTGTTGTATGGTGTGTATGGTCTGAATAATTTGAAGTGTGTGTGTGTGTGTGTGTGTGTGTGTGTGGTTTATCTGAGCCAGGGGTGAAGCTGGAGCTGCTCCAGGGTCGGGCGACGTGCTGGGACTTTGGTCAAACACATTTTCAAGAAATCCTGGCAATCTGGAGAGAAAGATGCAGGGTTAGGGTTAGATGATGAAGGTGACGGCTCCAGTCATCCATCAGAGTGAACGGATGTGTGTCTGCTGACAGGTTTGTGTCTGAGTGTGTTTTTCTTACTCTCGGACAGTCGTTTGTTGATTTTCAGCTTCTTTGTCAGGAACTTTCTGGTCTCGAAACGTTCTCGTCTGTGGAACATTTCGAACAGGACCACTCCTACTTGCCACACCGTGGTGGGGCTGGCGCTGTAGGTAAAATGACTGTAATACTCTGGAGGGATGTGATCACAGGTACCTAGAAGACACACACATACAATAATAAGAGGATGAGTAGGAGGAGAAGCTTTGATTAAATGTTACAGACCAGTGAATTATTGAGGAGCAGTAGTAGAAGCCAGACATCTTACCATAGAAATCTTGAAAAACTGATCTTTTCTTGAAGAAACAGCTGAGTCCAAAGTCGATGAGGCGAACACGCGGGACGTCTGAGCCCGTCTCAATAAGGATGTTTTCAAGTTTGATGTCCCGGTGAAAGATGCGCTGATTCTCGAGTTCGGTTGCTGCTTGAAGTAGCTGTTTCAGTATGATCTGAGAGAGAGACAGACGAAGAGACATGGTGACTCTGTGTTAGCTGTTGTGATTCAAAGCTGACCACAACTGCCGTCCTACACATAAGATCCTCCAGTAGCTTACCTTGGCCTCCTCCTCCTGAATAGTGCCTCGTTTGACCTCCAGGTACGTGAAGAGGTCCTCGCAGGGGACTGGTCTTTCCAGCACCAGGATGAGCTTCTGGCCCAGGTCATACCAGTCCAGTAGAGACACAGACGCTGACGTCCCCACTGATCCAGGCGTTTCAGCAGAGAGCTTCAACATGACAGCCACCTCCACAGACAGCTCGTTCCCATTCTGGTCCTGAAACATAACGACAGGATAGAGGATGAGGGAGAGGTGCTCCATAGATGACTATAATTCATTCCCACTACATTCAGTTAGTGAGGGTGTTGATGAATGCGGCACATTTCAACAACAGTCGGTGTTGTTTACTCACCGTTTCCTTACAAAACACCTTGTTCTTTGGTATGTGTTTGATAGCCACCTACAAGACACAAACAACACTTTGATTAGCACATTATGACCATATGGTGTGTGTTTGTGTGTTTGTGTGTACATGAGAATGTGTGTGTATCACTTACTGGTAAATGATCTGCTTTGCGGTAGCCAGCAAACACAGACCCACACCCTCCTTCACCGAGCTGTTTCTGCTGTTTGTATTTGGCCTTAAATTGAGCTAAACACAAACACACATATTTTGTTTTAATACAATTGTGAGGAACATTAATTATTCAAGCTCAAATATTAATCCCTCCTATGTTACAACTGATGTAAATCCTCGTTTTAAACCCCACCTTAACACAAAGTCAAACTCTACATTAATGACTTCCTACTTACCTCTCTGGGCGTCTGCTGACAACTCCTCCTCCTCCTCCTCCGCCTTCTTCTGGGTCTCCTTTGGGTCCGTTCTCCTCTTCCTCTTCCTCCTCGGTCCTTCTCCTTCAGTGGGGGCCTTTCTCTTAACACTTCTCTTGCTCACATATCCCACAAATGTACTGCAGCCTTCTAAAGGGTCGCTGTTCTCTGCAGAAGAGAAAAACACCCAGAGGAACATCAGCTTGTTTCGTGACAGTAATGTGGACAATAAAATCCTCATAAGCACCTCACAACCTAAATGACATAAGAAACTGTGACTCAGTGCCTTTCAAAATGACACTAGTCTTTTCTGATCTGCCACCTCTATGGATTAATCTAAGTTCAAAGAATGGCTGCTCATTTCAGTTTCTATATTGGAGCTACTTTCTACCAAAGAAAAAGTTTTTCTTACAAAAATCTCAAAGACAAATATCCCAAAATCTGGACAGAAAAAAATCAAAAATGATCCTCACAAATAATTAACACTAGTTGATGGACTTTTTTGTGCTTTCTGTATTAATGTATCCACTAAATATAAACCTCATGTAAACTGTAAACTGACAATACACATGATCAGGTTAGGTTTACCAGTGTCCACTGAGGTGGAGGCCGAGTCCTCGTTGTTTTTGAGAAGGTAGAATACTGGCATCTTCTTCTTCTTCTGCTGCTGCTTTGATGGCCCCTCTCCATCGTCCATTACTTTCCTCTTCCCTCTCCTCACAATGCCATCCTCTTTATTGCTGCCACAGGGTTCAGCCATCTCAGAGGCCCTTCTCCTTTTTCTTTGGGTCTTCTTTTCAGGACTGGCCTTCCTCTTAGGTCTCTGAGTCCTGCTATCCATTGCAGGTGATGCATTTTGTTGAGTGCTGCTGCTGCTGCTGCTGCTCTCTGTAAATGAGGAAAAATACAGTGAAACAGTGAAAAATCAATTTGTTGTGAATTGTAGAGGCTAACTGTTTGAAATTGTCTTTTTTTAAAATAACCTTTCAGCATGAGAAAAAGGGCTCAACAACAGTCATTTCTCACTTACCTTTATCTCTCCTGAGAGCCTGAAAACGGCGATTCTTGATCTTCCTTCCAGGTGCTTTATCCATGAAGATTCTCCAGAAGTTTCGAATGCGATAACTTCACTAACAATATAACTAACTTCACTAACTTCACTAACACGACGATTGAACGTAGATCCAACAGTTGTATGCTGAAATGTGTCTCCGCGTGTTCTTTAGGTGTGACGTATAGAACACGGAATGTGCTCCTGTCAGTGACGTCACACAGAGGTGTTCTGGAATATGCAAATGAACGTTTGAAAATAAATTGTGCATGTGAGACGTGTAAAAGTGTTTGTTTCAGTGAAAATCATTAAGTCACATCTCAAATGAGTCAAACGATATAAGAATACTGTGCAGTTGTTGATATCGGCTGTTTCTCAGTCACATGGCCGACCTTCCCACCTATTAAAAAGCTTATACAACTCTGTCTCCCACAGGTTATGTTTATTTACAACTAATTTGCAATGAGAAATATTTTTTGAAGGAAAAATACCTGTGACCACATGCATTAAGGTTTCTATTCATGTATGTTGTCTCATATATATAATGTATATATCCCATGTATTATCCCTGGCTGGATTATGTTCAGAGGCCATGTTTCTTTTTGTATTTTAGATATTATTATCTAACTTTATCTAGACGTCACTTTAGTGAGGCTTTGATGAAACAAGGGCGAACTCGAGACTCCCATATGTATTGTATTCACTCATAAAATCTGTTTTCTGTTGTTTCTTCTCCCTGCTCCTTAACTGCACATCTCCTCTCTGTTGCGTACTGGTCATCTCCATCACTTGCGCTGTAATCTTCCTATTCCTGTTTTTGAACAACATAGTTACAGTGCTGCCCTCTGTGGGTAAGTGTTTTAGTCTGGGGTGATCCTCGGGTGACTAATGTTTTTTTCCCTCAGTGAATCCAGCATCTTCATAACGATCCTGTGTGATCTTAATTACTGTTTTCACTGCTGCCCCGCCACACACTGAAACAGACGGACTCACTGAGAATTTAATATTATTTTTTAATGAAAAAAAAAAAATTGATGTCTTTTACATTTTAGTTCATATGCAAAGTAAATTCAGGTTATTTTATTTTCATTTCAACCACAAGATCCGGCTGTCACAAGCAAATTTTAAAATGAAAAGATTGTTTGAATAAAAGGAAAGCCACACACACACACACACACCTACCTCTGAGCCAATCACAATATGGATCTCATGCCAAATAGTTCATTATAAATGGTTTCACATGAGTTGAGGGTTTAAACCAATAATCACAGATATTTAGCTGATGTTGTGAACATTTTGGATGATACAGTTCAAACCAAAGCGAATCAACTCCCTCGCATCCAGCTGGGCATCATCACTTAGGATTCAGCCTCCATGTGACAGTAAATGTTTGAACATAACACTGGGCACATACAGCATGTGCCTGTCACAATCAAATATGGAAGCTGTGAATGAACCACTGCCTATGAACAATGTTAACAGTGCTGGATGCTATCCTGCAAACACTTGACAGGCTGGGGAGTTTTTCTAACAGCTTCTGCAGTCAATCAGAGTCCGAGGACGGAGGTGGAAAGTGAAAGCCAGGGAAAGAGTGAACGTTTTATTAATGAATGGATGGGAAACTGAAAGAACTGTGCAGCCAAGAGAAACTCATGGTCTATTTTTTGGGAATGGGTGTGAAATTCCATATGGGAACATTTTACCAATGGAAGTGTGCATGAACACAGAACGAGTTTCCCAGCTGTCGGCGTGTTGTTTGATGCCAGTCTGAGTCACTAACCTGCTGCAGTGAACATGGCACAGTGTTTTGTGCAATTTCTTCTTTTTCTTCTTCTTCTTCTTCTTCTCCTCTGTCCTAAATAACTGAAACACAAAACAAAAAAATGTTTTACAGCTTGCGGACATGCGAACAGTATAATCGCATGTAACATAATTCGCCACAGCTGCTGCTACTGCAGATGTGTGTGTACAGTGCTGTCATTCCAAATTATAACCTACAGCCGTAACACTCCTGCTCCAGATCGGCCAGTTACCATCAATTTCTTCAAATTATGATAATGATTTACTTTTATTGTGTGAAAATGAATCTTGACTTACTGGATTGAGTGTATTCATTGACTCTTCTCCTGGTTATGTTACAGTTACAGTTCCATCCATGTGTGTTACACATGAGAGGAGAGAAGAGAGGTGAGCAAGTATGAAAAAAATGGATTTTAAAGGTCCCTTATTGTATAAACGTAGATGTCCATGTTTTCTTTGATTATAAAGCAGGTCTGGGTTCTGTATTATTACTGTGAGTAGTATCAAAGCGCTCAGTCCACAGAGAAATGCACACAGCTTGTATTCAGAAACTGAACCTTAAACGAGCCGTCAGGACTTCCCTAACTTTGTGATGTCACACCAGAGCAGTCACTGCCCTCAGCCATGCCCCAAGCCGCGCCCATATTTTTATTTGATCACTCAGAAAATAATCCAGAGCTCCAGAGAGGAGATGTAAAACTACATTGAGATGATTTTTGGTTCTTAAAACCACAAATATATCTTCTTATGGATCAACACTTCAAATAAAACAAAGGAAAAGTGTAAAATATGGGACCTTTAATATTCAAACAATAATTTTTAAAAGTAACAGCCAAACAATATCCTCCCTCTACACTCATGCTATGAGGGAGACCCAATGAAATTAAATATAAATTACCATATTACATATATATGATGAAAAAGTTAATATTTATCTCAAAATACAGAGAATGCAGAATGAAGAAACCTATTTTTTCTGTAACAGCTGGGATTCTTCTCTCCAACAGGATGCTAAGAGTAAAAAAAGAGATACTATGAAAACAGCTGCATTTTTTTATCAAGTTATCAAAACATGTCCTGTAGAGATGAGTTGCTTCCACAGAAACTTAAGTTTAAAATGATTCCTTTTACCAGAAACTACCACCACACAAATCAAGGAACATAATTCATACTCTCCGTTTTATTCTCTGTGCTCAGCCTTTTGTTTTTATGGACATGTGCAGGAATTTTATTGCATATTCATGCGGAACAAACACATCAATTAAATTCTAACTTGTTTTGAAAATCACTGGCAGTTGTGTCCATTTCTCACAAACATTATACAAATTAACACTTGAGGGAAAACATCAGGGATTAGCATGAACACATAGTATTTGTAACGAATCACACTCCCTCACATAACCAAGTCTGTGTGTGACCACTCGTTGCTCCTGTGGAAAGTGCAGAGTTAGCAGTGTGCAGCACAGAGGAGGCAAGAACTACATATTTTTCTGTTAAATGTCATGGTTGTAGAAAGTGACGGAGAAAGTTTTTGATCTTCTAAGTTAGTCAGCAACCGCATGAGGCGTGAGTTTGGCCGCGGAAGGACCAGTTACTGGAACTAGAGGATGTTATTCCTTACTCAGTCATTAGTGAGCAGACTCACCTGTTGACTCATGTAGAGACCCACACACATGTAGGGAAAAGTCTCATGCAAATACATTCATCACCGGCGCCGACACTGTCTCCACTCATCCTGAACATAAATTATAAATCAATGCATTTCAGATTTTTAACTTTTGCAACCTATCAGACGTGCAGCACACATTTAGTTCTCCCATCACAATCACTAAATGCTTTAATACAAAGCATTTTTGGTCCGTTCTATACCTGATACGCCCTCATGATGGCACCAAATCCCAAACTTAAAACACAGATGACTACAAATCATGTCTACAAAGAGCAGACATCATATTAAGTTTCTGCAGACTAACATCTCATCACCCGAGAGACAACTCGCTTCAAAAGCTGATGATGCTTTTCACATATCATCCGTGTAAGGGAAAAAGATGAAGCAACATCATGATGACTACAGCAGCTTTTATGATCATTTCCATGATCTACTGGATGACTAACAACCCCTTCAGAGCCACTTGAAATCATCTGCTGACTTCACATGTGGGCTTCGCACTCAGCTCATTGTAAACATGACAATTAATGAACATGCCAATCGCCAGCAGGCCCTGAGTACATGACACTGGTGTATATTCTCCAGGAGACCACACCAGCCTTCATTTGCTTTTGTTCATCAGCTAATCAGAAACGCCACTAATAGACTGATCTTCTCTTTGAAGTGTTTACATTGTAGAGAGACACCCCACCCTCTTTTCAAACAAAGAGCGGCCGACCTCACAGTGCTTGTTTAACACTGACGCTGTGTGTACTCCACCGAGATACTCGATTCATGCGGACGAATTCCACAGCACGCACGCAAACACACTTTCCTCATATGTATTTTAAAGTCATATCAGTGTTTAAATATTTTTTGACTGACCATGAAGCCACTGAGTGCAGCGAGGGGGTTCCAGTCCTCGACAGCGAACCAAAAAATTTCCAAAAAAGTCATTCTCATCTGTTCTGCATCAGGAGCAGCAAAAACATCGGCCCCTGCCCTGAGGTGTGCGGGGCCCTCTGTAGCTGTGAGCGAGCCATTCAGGAGTCACCATAGGTAAATATTACAGGTCATTGCCATTCAGGGTTTTTCTTTCTCCTTGAAGGGTGTCGTGCTGCTGTTTTTGCAAAGCGTGTGCGTTGGTGTGTTATAATATTAGCACAGGAGCTCTCTGAGTCCAGTGGTGTAAATCCTTTCCCTCCGTTTCCTTTAATAAGTGACAGCGTTTTTATTCCAACACTAACAGTAACAAAGTCAACATTTCCAGAAGAACTACTTTCCATATTTTGCTAATTTCCATATGTGGATAATCTTTGATAAATGTGCTTTAACCATAATTGACATATATTTGCAAAAGCAAATCTTAAATCAAGATCCACGTCGCAGCCTTGTCCGGACCTTTCAGTCACATCTTCCTCAGCAGACAGAGCTTCCTCTGTTGTCATGGAGATACAGTTGCTCAGCTGTCATATCATGACCTAAGAATGAGAAATGAGCTATCTCCATGACAACCTGTGCAATCCCCATCCTCTGAGAAAGGCCAAGATGCAGTTGAAAGCCAGTAAGTGGACCTTGAGTCTATCATTTCTTTTGTCAAACCACTGTTTCCAGAGTTAAGAATGAACTTTCACTGTCTAATGTTTGGATAACACTTAATAAATGCTGTTCATGAGCCTTCAGCTATTAATGATGAAAATTCTAATACTCATCATAGTATTGACTGATTAGCAGCTAAGTATTTCATGCGGCACTTAGCAACCGTTAGCGCAGCAGCATTAGCCTGAACCCATAGGCCCCAACCCAAAGTCACGTTTTGCTTATAAACCTGGACTGACAGTCTGATATTAATGTTTCTTATCAAAACCGATACATTACACATATGATAAGTATTAATATTGATGCATGTTGAACATGATATTGCTGTAGTTTGTAATTCATATGGAGGCCTTTGCGATGTTGGACGCATTCACTGTTCCCATATGTGCCAGAGATGTTATTAATGCTTCCTGAGTTTATTTTGTTTTTGAAATCAGCTACCTGTACTTGGCAGAACACACTGTAGCTTGTTAAAAACTACACAACGTACATTCGCATAATGGGGCACACGCACACACACACACACACGCACACAGTTGTGGCCAAATGAGCAAGCTGTGATCAGAAGTGTTTGCCTTAGTTGCCAAGATTGGTGTTTTACAGCTGTATTTGTTCCTCAATCTGCTGGTTTATGGTGCACTCTGGGTCACGCACTACATCTAAACACTGCCAAAGTAAAAAAAAAAAGAAAAAGGGGGGGGGTCTTGCATGTACCCCGTCACCTCAACCATGCCACACACACACTCACAGCAGTGAGAGGCCTGCCCACACACACCAAGACGGGCACAAGCCACATCAAAGCAAACACACTAATCCAGCCAGGAAGCGGGGGATCCATGGGCCTAATCATGAAAGGAGAGAGAAATGCATATGAAATAAAATAAACAAGAGCTATCTCCTAAATATTTACACCAGCTGTAGTTAATCAGTGGGTAATGAGAGTAAAGATTCTTTATTTTTCCTGAGGTGACATCTTAAGAGACGATTTGTCCTCAGCGGTCATACCTATGGGATTAGTGAGCTCATGCTGGAAGCATCTCCATGAGACTAAAAAGATGAACTGGACATCACTGTTGAACTCATATAAAGTATATTACATTCAAAAGATGAATGGATCTCATGATAAATTGTAGTGTATAAAAATACTACAATATTACTGCTTGTGATTCATTTTTATATGAGCAAGGAACAATCACAAACTGCGGCTTCTGAAAAAAATGTGCACAATCTACATTTCTGCAACACACTGAATTTACACAGTTAAAAGAAAAAAAAGCCCATATGATCAACAAAAGCAGTCAAAAAAGATAATTCAAAAACTTTGGGAGTTCCATTCAAACCAATATTTCAATGCAGTGTTTAGGAACCTAGAGGACCTCCAACATATTGTGTATTCTGAGGAATCCTTTTTCAAATCAAGGAGCTTAAAGGCACCTCTTTGATCTCTTTTTTTTTTTTTTTTGTATGTGCCAGTCTTCTTTGAAACAGTTCTGACAAACCCATAATTTTTTGCAGTGAGCCCAAACGCCCCTGAACTAACCTCAGCGCCTCCAGGAGACGTGAGCACCGCGGGACCACAGAGGGTTTGGTTGACAGAGGAGCGCCGGGCAGCCACCTGGTGGGGCTGTGGGAGAGGGGAAATGGAGTGTAATCAAACAAGCCGCCACAGAAACACCAAGCACTCACACGGGTTTATGAGGCAGTCACATCCAGTCGACCGCTAACAATGAAAGAGGAAACACCTTTTTTTTCCACAGACATTCCTCTGCTGTGCTTTGTCTTTAAAAAAAAAAAAAAAAAAAAAGCCTTTTACTGTTGATGACAGAAGGTTTATCATCACACTTGCTTTTCTATTCACATTTGTTCATATTTTTCTATGACACTTCTGAACACAGTATCTCCTTTCTAACATGATCCCTTTAAAAGCACGCACTCAGACGCTGCCCCTCGTGGTTTTTGTCTGTGGTCTCTTTCTGGAGCTCCTTGGTGACACTTCCATTATTCAGCCTTATGAGACCCATTAGGCTGCCTGTGCTGCACCGAGCCCAGTCTGGTTTGGTGTGGAGCTTTCCATTACGCTGGTCAGCTGGAACTGTTGGGAGATGCTCGTTGGGGGAAAAAAAAAAAAAGGAAAGAAAAAAAAAAAAGAAGTTAAAGACAGAATTAGGACAGATAAATAATAGTGAAGATGCGGATGCAGGCTTTAAGCATGAGGGCTTAGAATTGTGTGTGGATTTTACTAAAAGTTTTTCAGCCCTGGAGGCATCCAAACACCACAGACACGCTAAATACATGACCTCAACAGCAGCTCTGATGCTATATCACAACCATGACTAATTAAAAACGTATACAATTATTAGGCGAGGTCAAGCAATGGCAACCAAACTTAAAGTCAACATTTACCCTTGTACAGGCAGTCCAAAGACATACGCCTTCATGCACTGAAGCCATTTACTGTCAAATCCAAAGTAGCATTAAGTAATGTGCCCAACATGCCAAGAATGTGTCTGTTTATCAGGCAACAGCACAATACGAGCCTCACCGGAGCGTCTGTCTTAAAGAGTAATATCCAAATTTATGTCGTACAGACACCGACAGGTACAACGTGATTAAAGGCACCACAGCTATTAACAAGCAGGGATTCAATTGCATAGATATCTATACGCATAAATAATGAGTAGGAATCCTGCTTTTCCTCAGATAGACAGAATGAAGCACACATTATGTGCAACTAAATCTTCCCAAATGTATTGAGTCTTTAGGAAAGCTGTACAAAAAAGGAAGGAGAAGAAGAAGAAGGAGAAGAAGAAGAAGAAGAAGAAGAAAAAAAAAGAAACCACAGAACAGCTGCACGGCTCTGAAATGTGTGAGACCTTATCTCTTGCCCCTGAATACTCAATTTTTTCCCTCCCTTCACCTCACCCTCAACCCTCTGTACCTCCAGCCATAACAGCAGTGCAGTATGGGCCAGATGTGCGGGACACAGAGGTGCAGAAAGATCCTATCCAGCCCCCCCCCCCCAGAGATCCCCAGGTCCATTTGGTCTTCATGTTTCAGATTGTGGGGCTGTCAAACCCACCGTGCCAGGCTCCTCATGACAGAGGCCTGGCAGCAGACGGACTGCTGTCACTAGTCATGCTCGGTGGCGGCTGGCTCGCGTAAATGATTTAGATGATGATTTATGTGTGCATGCATGCACAGTCTCCTGACATCTAGTTTTATCATCTTTTTCTATCTTTTTTTTTTTTTCTTTCTTTCACACACTCTGACAGCACATGCACACTGACATTCCTTTGGAGTAGTAGCTCCAGAGACACGTTGGTCTGCAGTTTATATTCACTTATACAGTACATCTACACAAAATCACAAGAGATGGTTATAAAGTAGCTGCATCAAACATTGTTCTACTGTGCAATGAGAAGAATACACCGTTATCCTCATGTATTTCTATAGACCATGTACTGAAATAAGTTCTGCAAAAAACACAAAATCCCATGCTCCTTGTGATTAAAATGTAAACTGGTTTCATGAGATTTTATTAATATGGAGGATATCTCCACTTGATGTCAGAGTAATGGAAATTCCATTGTGATATTTACTTTAATAATGGTATTTTTCCATGTGTGCCGGGGCATATCTGTTGGAGCTTGTGCAATCAGTCACAGACTAGAATTGGTCCATTCCTCTTGGGCTTTTCCCCCCTGAAACGCGCGGAAAGAAAAGATAGATGCTTCCAGTCCTTTTAAGCCATTAAGAAGGTGAACAAACATCCCCTCGAAACCCTTTAAAATGACAAGACCATCTCCCCCTCCTGCAAAAAAAATGCAAAAAGCAAATAATCTCTCCTGTTCTTTCCTTGCTTTCCTCATCTTTCGTCCTCAACTCTTCCTCCTCCTAATTTCAGCGACAACATCTTGGAGAGGATAATACATAAAGTAAAAGCCAGTTGTTGACCTCTGACTTTTAGCTGCTGCTGAAGTGATTGCAAAGAGAGAAACTGACTGCGCTGGCATTCATCTGCACACGCAGTGTGTTTTCAAATCATCAAGTCCGGAGAATTGACAATGAATTTAAAAGAGGAAAATCAATCACGAATGCTTCACTGGCCAAAAAGTACAAATATACAGGAATTTGGAGGCATTGGTGCATCGCCATATGAAAACTGACAAAGATACCTGTAACGAGGGAGCAAGACCTCACATATATTTAACTGGAAGACACACACATACACACACACACACACAAGCTCATCCGGAAGTGAATTCCTTAAGGGGGTTCCTTTATAGAGAGCTTATAGGATTGAAGTGTGCAGGAGGCCACAGCCACCCAAATAGCCACTTCCTCTCTCCTGTGGATAAGACCACTCATCAAAATGAACTTACCTGTCAAATCTATTAAAATAGGAGTCCAATAAAGGACAGATTAATAGGTCACAAAAATTGACCCCGCATTCTCGTCATCCTCCGCCTCCACAAATGTTGAATCTGTGTCACTGTGCCTGCATCAAAGTCCGCCTCTTCCCTGGATGAATTTCAGGGTGACCTTTTGCTCGCTCAGCATGAAGCGAAAGTGAGTCAGGTTTGGCACAGTAGGCCGCTGCTATCCTGAAGCGGATTTTTACAGGTCAGAAATGAGCGCTCAGCCCACCTGCTTTCTCTTCCATTTGCAGATTTTACACTTTCTCGATTTTCCCCTCGTTCTTGTGTTCCCTCCAAACCCGTTCCATGTTTTCATCCCCGGACTCCTTTAAGAAGCGGCGCTCAGAGAGGATCCAGAAAAGCTTCTAGCGGATGAGAAATGGCTGCATTTTTGGAACATTACAGCACGATTCTGACATGATGTTTGGATTGAGAGCACCACATGTGACATTGTAAAATGGTGAAGTTATAGCACAATGTCAGTTTTCATTGATTCCTTTTCGGAGGACTGAGGCAGACACTGAGGACTTCCCCCCAATGTTTTATTTGGGAAGGCAACATGATATTGCAAATAGTCAGGAAAGTCAGAAAAATGGAAATAAAGTTGATATTTTATTATGCATGGTGGAATTTATTGCTCAGATAGTGTAAATTTGAGAAATGCACAACAGCCAGCTCCATGAATGCCTTATATTATATACTGTTATATTCACATGCATCGTACAGAGTGTGAATGCATCTCACTCTCCCTGTCAGAAATGTGTCAAATGACTGAAACACTCACTATATACTCATATACTCACCCATTAACAATCACAATACCTAACCCCAACCCCAACCCCAACCCCAACCCTGACCTGAATGAAAACATCATTGCTTCTATTTCTGACCTTAACCCTTAAAGCCTTATCTTAAACCCAAAACTGCCCTTTGAAGAAATCAGTCAGACAAAAATGTCCTCACTTTCCAAAAATATCCTCACTCTCAAGGTCTACAATTCAAAATGGTGCTTACAAAGTACATGAGCACACACACACACACACACACACACACACACACACAGAGCTGCATTTGAGATTGCAGATCAGGAGAAATAATGTCCTTATATGGTCGTGGTGTAATTTCTCTCTCGGTGCTGCTGCCTGGACTAAATCTCCATGTGTCTAGAGAGTTTGTGAAAACCTGTGAACTCGGGTTAGCAGAAGATCGGGAGGAGTCAAAAGACACCGCAGTGACTCTCCCAAGTGATTTTTTGTTGTCATTCTGGTGATCACTGAACTGTTGTGTGTCAGTTGACTTCAGTCCAGGATTATAGACGTGCACAGCTGATGAAACCCGAGTTGATTTCTTATTGCTCTCATGGTGAGTTTTTCCTCTCTTAAATACCCATAATTAGCAAACCTCACATCTGATTTTGTGACTTTTGTGAATTTCTCCCTTCCTCTGCATCCTCTGAAACCCCACGAAGACAGTATGTTCACTGGATCAACTATAGAGATTAAACCACTAAAAAAAAAAAAAAGCAGAGTGATCCCTACATTCTCTCACAAATCCTGATCCTACTGAAGAAAAGAGAAAGTTCAAGAAAACAGCCTCAACTTTATTCTGGGCGAGTGCAGCTTATAACGCGGCTCATCCTGGCGTCTCGGAGCCTTTCATTGTGGCTTACTGTGAAAGCTGCTCATCTTAGCCCTGCAATTGCTGCTGATGTTACTGAGACATCTGTACTTCACAGCTAAGAAATAGCCCCCCCCCCCCCCCCAGTCACATCAACCTACTCCGAGAGTGCGCACAGTATATCTAGGGTAAACCAGAAAAAGGGTCTTACCATTGTACATCCATCTGTGGAAGCTTAAGAATCAGTTTAATACCTCGGACTGCTTGAAGCTCAACTACAGTAGGTTTAGACATCCAGTGTTGAGCCACGGCAAAGAGTTTTTTCTTTTTCTTATCCTGAATTATAACCAGGATGTACAAAGTAAACTTTAATGGCTTCTTTTCAAGCCCACTCTCCCAAATCTCTCCCTCTTCTTCTTCTTCTTCCCAAAAATGGGTCAAAAGGCCAAAAGAGAAAAATCTGCACCATGTCTTACCAATGGCCATCAACTGTGGAAAAGTTTTATCAGTTGACAATCTGGGGCTTTCCTCTTGTTTCTGTGCGATATCGTCCATCAGTTGGAAACTCCGGGATCGTCATCCTTCTTCATTTCTCTGAATCCTTGCTTTGGAGTTTGATAAATGCATCACGAGGGGAAACAAGTGCAGACACAAAGTGACGTATTTGTTGGTTACAGAGACAACATTCACGACACACAAATAACAGCCAATGCAAATTTCCCTTTTTTTCCCCCAGCTGACTAAATGTCATAAATCTGAAAAACAGGTTGTGTTTTCACTCATGAGTCACACTTGGCAAAGAATTTCCACCCAAAATAGATGCACATGTTGCCTCAGAGTCTTACTTTTTTTGTGCTATGAATGTATTTTAGGATGGGCATATTGGTGACCAGCTTACACACGTGCACGTACACACACCCATACCACACACCAGAAGCATATGCCACATGTTTTACTACAGCCCTGATTTACTGCCTCCTGTCTGCGTGATTGTATATGCCATTCTCATCTCCTCCGGACCCAGGTCATATATATTTTCTTGCTTGTTCTAAAATTAAACTTTTTTTTCTTTTCTTTTCTTTTTTTTTTTCTTTTACTGAAATTGTGTTTCTGCTGCTTGTCATTATATGCAGAATTTCATCTGTTCAACGACAGGAGGCCAGCAAATGTCAAGACAGATAAAATCACACAGCAAGAAAGCTTAATGTGACAAAAAAAGGCAGGAGAAATAATACAATTTCATAAATTCTGGATCAGGTTTTGACATTGTCTCAGCTAATATAATTATTTCACATTCTCTCATACTGTAGTCGGTTACAAACCCAACGGTGAATTGCAGTTTTCTTGTCTGTGGGGACGCTCCTCGGTTTCAGGATCTGTCTTCATCTGTTAGGTGCATCTGTTATAAATTTGACAAAATGTACTAATGGCTTCAGAGATGCCACAGGCATGTTAAAGCCAAGCTCTCCATAGTCACTCATCATGTCCTGATATTTGCAGGTTTTTTTTGTTTGTTTTGTTTTGCTTAGAGAAGTAAAAAAAAAAAAAAAGATGATCCTGCAAATTGGAGGCAGCATATGTCAGTGTTTCTCAAAGTGCGGTTCAAGGACCCCCAGGAACCCCCTCAAGGGCCCCCAGCAAAATGGGGAATCATTTATTTCATATAAATATTTCCATCCATAAGTAACACAATGACACAGTGTATGACTATTTTGGTCATGGATTTCAAACACTTTCTGTAATAAAACATCTAAAAGCACAAATCTTGCCAGACGAGGGACCCTGGGACAAAATCAAATGGGGGTCCACGGTCTGATTTGTGTCAGTTTAGGGGTTCTTTATGTGAAAAAGTTTGAGGACCACTGGCATATGTGATAGGAAAAGTCAGGTGTGTGAGGCCTTTCCTGGTACGTGATGTAAAAAGAAAGAAAAGATGAACATGGCGTGGCAGTATTTCTTCTTCTCAGTCATGCTGCATTCTGCACTTCACGGTGTTTGATGCCTTTTCTGACTTTTTCTGCACATTTTTACATAAATTAGCTCCAAGAGGCATCAGATTACCATTTTAGTTTGTTTTCCTTTCTCTCATAGTCAATCATTCTTGAAGCCTTTCTCACCCCTCTTAAGCACTTTGTATTTTGACCTTTGACCTCTGTACCCACATCATCCAGATCTTGTTCTCTGGTGGGTGGGGGTTAGCCAAGACCCAGACTAAAATATAAAACACAGACAGAAAAGGACAGTTCAATGGAACAGCGCCTTGGTAAACAAGTGGAATTATTGATTCATATTCATCATTTGTCACTTCATTCTACATGTCTCTGTGCTTTTCAGCGGATGCCTATCTTTTTGATCTGACTCGGTTGGCCGAATCTGGGCTCACAGCACTCAACTGAGAAGCCCACAGAGAAATCATCCTCCCTCACATGGGACCAACATACAAACGAGTAAATCAATAGATGAATAAATTGCCCTCTTCAACCACAAGAGGACCCAGAGGAGGAATTGAGGAGAGGGAAGGAGAAGGGCAAGTGTGCATCTCTTAAAAGAAGACAAAGAGGACCCAGGCTGGCTTGGCCTTAATGAAGAGAGGACGCTCTGATTGAATTTAAGTAAGCAAGAAGCAGAGACAGAGAGAGAAGGGGATGGCAATGAGAAAGAGGAGCATCACCTCAGATGAAAAAAAAAAAAAAAAGATGCCTGTACTTCATGACTTATTCATGCACCCTGTGCGGTTGGTTTGACTCCCTTGGGAAGAATTAGAAAAATGGGAAGCATTGCATTCAGTCTTTCCATGTCTCCAGGACTATGAGGTCACCTGTGACCCACCTAGAAGCTCTCTGAACGCAGTCTGCCCTCCACTGACCTGCGTTACCTAGCCAGGAGACAGCCGGTTAGCCTGCACATCGGTAAACAGAATTACA
The DNA here is from genome assembly GCF_002260705.1 of Seriola dumerili. Classification (NCBI taxonomy): domain Eukaryota; kingdom Metazoa; phylum Chordata; class Actinopteri; order Carangiformes; family Carangidae; genus Seriola; species Seriola dumerili. Next base: position 2,405,870 of record NW_019174295.1, on the reverse strand, counting down.
TCCCCATAAATATACAGTAAATGTCTCTTTGGGATATGCGGTCCGGCCACAAACCCATCATCATCTCTTTGTTCAGCAGATGCCTCTGTAGATCTGTGTGGACTTAGAGAGTGTTTCATTCATTTTATGAATTATTTGTATGGATGGAGAAGTCTTTGTTCAGTGCCCAACAACTGCAATCCCTCCCTCTGGTGTATGTTATTTGAAACTCAAACAAACCTGACATCAAAAAATGAACAGTGTTTGTTTAGACAAACAAAAACATGGCCTCCGTTGGCCACGGGCTGCAGCGCATGCCTGGGAGTTAGCCCGGTGATTGCATTGGCTGCAGAGTGTGACAATCCAAACCATACCATGCAGGGAGAGGCAGGGGATAAGGCAGCACGCTGGAATGACATTAGCAGATGGATATAATTCATCGTGCAGGAGCTCCCCCGGTCAACGTTGAACACACAGACACTTAAACATGGATTCAGACGTCTCTTGGTCCAATTCCAGCAGCGCTTTTTTAGCCCAGTGAGAATTTAATGGGACTAGAAGTTGTGGTGTTGACTCAGTTTCAGTTTAGTGTGGTGACCATTCATTATGGTGGCACCCTGTGTGTACAGACTACACTCAACAATACTGTTTGTTAAATTGATTGGAGTATTTAATGCTGCTGTGCTGCTCTGTGGTTGTTTGGGGGAGAGCACAAAATTAAAAACAAAGATGTCTTTGATAAATGTCGTCTTGGCCTCGGAGAAAAGCGTTTTTATGGCAACCTCAGAAACAGTGATGACAATTAAACTTTACTTAATCAGATAATGAGCTTCAAGGCACTTATATTAAATAAGGGGGCTGTAAATCGTGCCTTTGTCTTGGGAAAATATGTTTGCCTTGTTCCCTGAGACTCAGATATCAAAACCAAAGAAAGACTAAGCATTCAGTTATTCGTTCTTTATTGTATCCCTTTATTGCTCCTTTTTTTTCCTAACCCTAACCCTAACCCTTATCCCATTCATCAATAAGTGTTCGGTAGGAAGAGAGAGCAAGAGCCAAGAATCCAGATGTGAAACACGCATGCATGAACACTGACTGTTATATTTTTGAATTATTGAATGAGTAGGATGGTACTTCTTTCAGCAAAAATAAAAATGGTGGCCAGCTGATAGGATGAAACAAGGAATATAAACCTGACAGAATATAATGATTTGTTTTGTTTTTTTTAAAAGATTGATTTTGGGTTGCTTGGGGTCAGTGGAAACAAGTTGTGAACACATCATCGACTTCTCATCGCCCACACGCTTCACTTCTTAGCAAAAACATTTGCTTTTTTTTAATTCTTTAATTTTATTTTACACATCCAGCAGTTACGTGGAGTCGCGTTTCTGGCCACCTGGCGAATGTAAGTCAGATATTCACCCTCTGTTTTTGATGTCTGCCAACCCCAGAGGGAAATATCTGGCTCTTTAGCTGCTAAATGCTCCACTATGTTCACCGGCTATTCACTGTGGACTGTGTCTGTTTGCTGTTTGGTGCTGAGCTGGTAGCAAACAGTGGGATTTTAAAGCTTTTTCACTGAAAACAGCTGCCTACTGCAGCCGGAAAAAAGCAAAACACTATGAGAGCTGTGAGAGCGAACTAAAACCGTAAAGTTGGGCCGAACAGCTAAAACAATGAGCTGAAACTCACTATAAAACTCTAAATTGTAAAAATTTTTATGCCTCTGCGCCAGCGACAGCTAGGGCCGGACGAATTTACGGTTTTAATGACAAAATTTCACACAAATGGTTAATATTTTGTATTATTCTGGATAAACAGGGACGTAATCTGAAACTAGAATGAGTGGCGGAGGAATACAACCACGAGACGGTAATTCTAGTTTTAAACATTGTAATTTGATAAATTGTTATTATAAAAACTTTGATTACAGCCACTTTTAAATACAGTTTTTCCTTAAGTAGCGATTTGTGCCTCATTATTACTTTCTTCAGTGGAACATTCATTTTCAGAATAAGATGGGCAACACTGAAGTTATATTTAAATCCAAAAAGGAAAAAAGACATTAGGAGACACAGACGCCGGGCATCAGATATGAATCTGTAATAATAAAAAGACCGAGACAGCATTTGAGAGGAAGGTCAAAATCTTTCCAGTACACAAGTAAAAACAAACCCAAGTGTTGCACATGAGCAGGAGCAGATCTGGCCTCTACTGGGGACATTTTAACTCGTAACACTGCAGGACAGTTTTATTCGCAACCAGAGAGAAAGAGGGGAGTGAACGCGGCCCGCTCACATTCAAGTCAACACCGAAGCTCAAACAAAGTAACAATAAAGAAAATCTGTGCTATAGGGATGGTGATACAAAGAAAAGACGAGGACGAGAAAGAAGGATGGATAGAGAGAGAAGGGCAATAAAAGTGTTCAGGAGGGATCTTTATTTAGTTTAGGACTCAGACTCTAAAGTGAAAGCAGATGGGACTTCAGTCTGGAATAGTTTCCACTTGAAGTCTTGGACGCGAGTTTGCTCTGCTCGCTGTTTCTGAGCCCATTCCAGTTTTCTTCAACCTGTGTTCTGGTCCTTCAACAAGAGGTTTTTTTTAACCACAGATAGGAACACACACACAAATCCCGCCTGTAGCTTATGAATGTAGGTATGCGCACTTGTACACAGACATTTAAGCGTTCCCTGCAATGTGTACAAAGACGTGCAGTGAGCATAAAGCCCCACAACCGAGCGTGAGCTGGCTGTGTGAGGTCAGAGGAGCAGTATTGGAAAGACAGGCCGCAGTGACAGGGTGAGCGTGAGAGAAACCCCAAAAGCAAAAACAATACGACGTCTGGCTGAGCGCTGCAGCTAAACAATGCTGAGTGAGGTTCATGAGAGGTCAGTTGACAGTTGCCGAACTGGTACACAATAACTTACAGTAACGGCTCACAATGGCGAGGCAGTTTATCTCCTTTTCCCCCCTTTTAGATGACAAGAATGATGTTTGCAACATACACATCTGTAATGTGACCCCGAGAAGCAGAGTCAGGCAAATAACCAACCATCGTATTTATCTTCTTGAAAAAAAGCACAATGTGCTCTGGAATCAAGCTGCAGAAAGTGTGCGAGCCGATTGCGTGATCTCAGCTCACGGAGTACAGAAAACAAGTATCTATATGTCCTCCATCTGCATCCTCCATCTGACAGGCGAGACGCACTCCCATTCATCCAACAGGCCTGAGAGTGAAGAGAGCGTCTCAGAGCCTGACTTCAGCTTTGAGCTGACTGTAAAAAGATCCTTATATGTATTTATATCTAACTGTAAATAAAGTTGCAATCAGCGCCTGTTGGGTTCTCCAAACATACACAGGCTGGGCCATGACTTATAGCGCTACAGTTTGGCTATTTGAAACACATTTGCTGTATGTGCATTGTATGGCTATATGCACACACAGGCACAGGCACAGGCACAGGCACACACACACACACACACACACACACACACACACACACACACACACACACACACACACACACACACACACAGTGTAGGAAATGATTAAGCTGTTTTCAACATCTCTTGCTGTACTCTCTAGAGAATCACTGTTTTGGTCACCTTCTCCATCACTTAGAGTTGTGCTTGTGCAAGATTTATTTTTAGCCGGTGATTAATGGCACAAGCCTGTCTTTTGTGAACAGTCTCCCATACGTTCATTATTCAGTGGAAAACAAAAGCACAAAAGTAATCCTGCTGCTGTGCGTCTGAATCCACACTCAACAACTCTTTTCACACACTATACCTTTCACGAGGTTAGTCGACTTGGATTGAGTTTAAGCATCAACCTCATGGTATGCATTTTTCACAGTCTGGACCCAAGAGTTTGCTGCCTCGAGGATTACATTGTCCTCCACCCCCTTAATTTTTTTTCCATGTCAAGGGCCAGAATTAAAGAGTGTGATGCCAACCTTGGTTTTGGCTGTTCTCTCTTCTCCCCTGCCATTTTTAAAAGATGCAACAGTGTAGTTTGGAGGAGATGGCCTGTTAGCATTTGGAAGATCTGGACCAATAACTCAAACATCTAAACCCAAATGAAAATGGATTACAACCTTTAAAGCTGCATGTACACTATGTTTAAATATTACATATTAGCTATTACTTTGATTTTTGTTGCCATAGTACATGATTTGTATTCAGGCACTTTAACCATCCCAAACCTTAACCTTGGGATGTCTTAGTTTCTGTTAGCATATGATCAAGTAGATTGATGGCTGCCTACTCAGCTGCTGTAAGATGTGGCTTACACCTTCATGATTTGTAAAGTGACACTGTAAAAAAAAAAAGAAGAAAAGATCTCTGAGGTGGTCTGTGCAAGCAACTAACTTTACCATGGTCACTTTTCCCTGATAGGCGCCCTCTAGTGGCCGTAGTAATCACGACGGGAGGATAGCAGGACGTTAGGTGATGTAGTATAGAGTGACAGACGAGTCGAGCAAACACAGCACTGTCACTGCCGGCATGAAAACGACAATCAACTTTTTTTTCTTTTATCCGTGACCTTTGCACAACCTTAGCCACGTGTTTTATTATTGTAACCGTGACGTTTATTGATGTTGCCGTGACAACAAAGAACCGGTACACCCACTGCTGGTACACTTCAATGGGTCACATCTGAGGAAAACCATGCAGACACATCGACCTTTCAGTTGATATGGCAAACTTAGCAAACGCATTCAGCTGATATGGAGCAACATTAGCATTCATCTGGAGCCACGTTGCAGGACACCCGATGACGTTTTGATGACATATTTAACTGACACTTTGAAAAGACGGTGTCTCCATATCTTAAAAAGCAGTCTGTAAATAATAATAGCAAATAATGCTTGAAAAAAGTTTAAATTCATTAGGATCCAAAGATCAAAAATAATTAGTGCATTTCTTGTAATAGAGGCAGTCCACACCTTAAAGTGGGGTGGATGTCTCAAAATCTCCATAACAGTAATTATGATGAAACACAGTCACTGACATTCACTGTATCTTTAGGTTTGCAAAAAGATTCATAGTAAGCGGAAAATTTTTTATGTGAAGCAAAATTTAAAAAAAAAAAAAAAAAAAAAGGTTCACACTGACCGGCTTCTGTAATGAAATGGATTTCTCACCTCATCCATCTTATTCCAACACACAATCTCTTGGGCTACTTTTTTCCCCCATCCCTCTCCCTCTTTCACTCATGGCTCGCTGGCCTTGACATCTTACTGTTCCTCCGAGTGACATGCCACACTGCCAGGAATTCAGTACATCTGAGCTATGTACAACCGCAACCCGTATCCTTTACAACCTGGAAGACTCACACACCGTGGGGCCATGAGAAGCGAGAGGAGGAGGTTGAACACCAAGGAGGGGGTTGAAACCTCCTGCCTGCTGTCAAAAATCCCTCCTGTAGTTCCTCTGAAATGTGAGGGGAGATAGTATTTAGTATTTAGTAATATAGCTACAAATGGCAACCGCATGTGCTGACCGCTGGAGTTCTGACTGCTGCTTAACAGACCTGAATGTTCCTCCAAAGCTGGGAAAACTACACGATACCAAAGACAAGTGGTGCCCTGAGATAGGCGTAACAAGATCATGGTGTTCGTGATCCTAATTCTTCACTTCTGTCAAATACTTTAAGATTTTCACAACTTTGTGTGGACAAATCTGAACATGAACCAAGTTGTTGTCCTATAGTTAACAACTAAAATCAGACCATTTTAATCTGCAAAAGGTATTTGTGAAGTTACAAAAATCTTAGTTTTCATTTGACTAAGAACAAGTGACACTAAAGCAAAAAATCTTGTTTGTTTTCTCTGTTGCTGAACATGGTTTCTTGCTGGGAGCAGGTGGTGATTATTGTCGCCTGACAAGAGCTTCAGCCATCGTTGTGTTTACAAGACAAGCTGTTATAATACGCCCTCTGAGCAGCGCTTCATCCTCAGGGCAGATTGGAGGCTACAGTGAGTCACTATCAGGAAGTGCCGGGACTGGCTGGTCAGCATGTTAACTTCAGTGGAAGAAGAGACATGATAGAGACAGGGGTTAACATTGGCGTTGCTTTCCACTATAGAGACAGCTCTTAGTGAGCAAAGGAATTAAGTTTAATACCTACGATGTTTCTTCTAGACTGGCAAGTAAACAGGTGTTAATGCTAACGCTGGCTATGTAGCAATAGCAAAACTTACAAATAGCTCCTTTAAATAAAATACTGGATGGGGTCTTATAGAAAAAGGGACTCAAAAGAATGTTTTGTCTCACACAAATGAGAATATAGTTTGTCAGCTGAGTAAATATAGATATTCTTCCAACTTTCTCCATGTCAGCATGACCTACAAAATAGTTTAATCAAGTATAAAATAGATACATAGACCTCTGTGCTTTGTGTATCCACTCCCTTGGCACTAAGTCGTGTTGTAGTATGCTTAACGATTTAGCCAACAAAGCCCACATCCAAATCTCCCCTGTCTTTCCAAGGGAAAGAGTTACTGTGCAGCCATCTTTCATACTGACACTACTGGAATACAATCCTTGAAGCACTGACCAGTGCCACGTTTCATTGTGTAAAGACCTCAATATTAAATGTGGGTGAGAGGAAACCAACCGATGCAAATTGACTGCGGTGAATCAGAGGGAGATAATAATGGATCAAACATCCCCAGTTTCAGCAGTTACACTAACAGCAACTTGCAGAAATACCATCACAGTTATCGTGACATTCTTTCCCTCCTCCCCTGCCGCCAGGCTCAGCCAGCGCTTGTTTTTCCTCAATCAGCAAACGTTTAAGCCTGTGTTTTTCCACACCAGATATAATTCATAATGACAGAGCACTGTAAGTATGATAGAAAAGGGCTTTGGAAAGGTGCAACACCCTGATGCATCTGTCTAAATCTCTCTAACTGTAAGAGTTTGGGGAGAGGGGAGGTGAAGGGAGTTAGCAGGAGAGGACACAGTAGGGGGAGGTGGCAGTGATGAGCATGAACTCTCATGCTGAGATAATGGAGGGAGTCTACCTTCAGGACATGACAGGAAATGTGGGAGCCATGGGGGACACTTCGAAGATATCCACAGCGCCCCCATAAATCTTCATCATTCACAGCTCACTATGCCTGATATCTCTATTATGTGGTCGGCGGCTGTCATCGGTTAAGAAGCCAATTCTTCCACAATCCGACCATTCATTGTGAGGGCAAAACAAAAAACAACCTAATTCAAATGTGACTCATTATATCTGCAGCAACGCCACCCACCTCGACTGGGACAATCCACTCAAATCCTTTGACCTCTCAAGAACATAAATGGCTGTGGATTAAGCATCAGGCGAAGTTGAACACAAGGCTATAAATCAGTGGAAGTAATCCAGGTTTTTATCAGCCAGAAAACAACATTTTTGGAAGTAACAAAACCTAAATCTTGTTAATTTATATGATTTTTACGTCCCTGCAGTGCCGCTATCCCGCCCTCTCTCGCTCCTTTCCGTGCAAGAGAGGAGAAATGTGGTTTCATTACTCATGCGGGCCAAAACAGATTGTCCTTTTTTTCTCCTTATTTTCTTCACAGAAACAGCCTGTGAGAGACACCCTGGGAGACATGTGGAGCCCTGAGACACTGGGTTATAATCAAACACAGGAGCCACAGTATCCTGACTCAGCTACTACTACTACTGGCAGCTGCAGTGACTCAGTCTTTTTCAAAGAAACTCGTAGCTGTCATTTGCGGTAATGATTTATTATATAATGACTACCCTGGACCACTCCACCATTTCCCTGCTGATTTTATTAAAGGCGGTGCCACGTTTCAGTGTCTTTAGTCTTACCTGCACCAATGCTACAATGACTTATAAACAACTTCTTCACCAACTGTGCAGTTCTGACATCACCAGACCTCGTCTGGGTTTTTGTTCAGTTGAATTGGACCATATCTATTTACCGGACTGTGAACCAGCTTTCCAATTGGCAAATCCAAAATGGTTGATTGAACTGTCAGCAGCTCCACTGATGCAGCCAACATCGCAAGTGTTGAAATGTACAAACAGTAGTACATTTAAAAATTAGTAATTAGCCAGTTTCAAATGCTTATTGAGACTTCCAATGTCTGATTGATTTAATACTGACCAATCCACTGGGACAAGCAACACCCTTAGTAAAACATAATGCCAAATGTGATTCATAGGAAATAAAAGTTGTTCCTTTTGTTTCCATTATTTCCCTTTTTCACTGCATTTGCAATAACCTTTAGAGAAATTAGCAATCACTGCGAGTAGGTTTAAATAGTGCAATGTATGAGCCAAATAAATAATAATACAATATTTGATCCACAGAGAGGAAAATTTTAAAAGTAAAATTTTGCTCAGTGGATCAAAATTAAAATGCAATGCTCATATAATGTTGTGCCAGCTATGCCACTTTGTCAGATCAGTCCCAGGCTCCTCAGCTGTCTACTCACTTATTCTGCAAAGGAGCATGATGCTGTAGCTTGTAAATGTGTCTGTCAAAAAAAAAAAAACCCACCAGTTAATTTATTGAAGTGCGAATAGTGGATATAAGCCATGCTGCGTAGCACTACTTCTTCCCTCCAACTTAATCTAAACAAAGTGTTGAGCAAAATTTTCTATGCCTAGAGTACTTAAGCAGTCCAACTCTTTAAGCTGAAATGACAAGCAGTTGGCTTGTCTCAATGATAAGCCTGATCCACGTCGCTTCATGGCCAAAAAAGCTGCACACAACGGATCTCCCTCTTACTGTAAATACTCCCTAATTCCCTGTTTTACCTCTCCTCTCTGGGCAGACTCATCTGAAGCAAAGACTTGTCCATACTGAAGAGTGAGGGAGAGAAAGCTTGGAAACACATTCTGATCTGTGAAGTGTGTCAAAGTACCAGTTTTTCCATTTGGTTATTTGAGACAGATGTTGAATTTCTATAATGTTACATACCATAAATGTTTCTGATAGGACACTTGTTAGCACCATTGAAAATTAAACTGTAATTACAGTATATGTGTCCTTTTTAAATGTATTCTAAATAACTGCGTTTTAATTCATTTCCAAGGTCAAAATCAAAAATCATATTGTAAAAATATAACAACCTCCCTTGGTTTTCATTGTATGAACATCACACTGCATGTGCACAGTGAACGCTGCCATTGGATGTAAATAGCTGCTGTGCTGCAGAATAGTTGCGTATGAATTTAGTTCATAGGAGAATCGTGAATCATGAAGTGTAGAAAATGAAGTGAACGAGAGACAAAATCAGCTCCAACAGAACTCTGACCAACATGGCTTTAACTTTTAAATGCAAATCATCATAAACACATGGTAGTTTCAAATTTAAGATTCATGTGGTTGGATGTGAAGCAGCATCTCCGTGGCTACACTGACTGCTCTGTTTTCGAAGGATTCGAGTGTCAAAGTTAATAAAAGTAAGAGCAGTAAAACAACTGCACCAAGCATTAGAGAGCTGCCTAACTGCCCACTATGGCCTGTTATCAAGTAATATTCATAACACTTGTGAATTATGATGATTACAGGGTGAACCACTGGCTATGTCTCTGGATATATAACTTTTGACTGTTTCTGTATCTGAGCACTTTGCACTATTACCCAAGTCATAAAACAGCTGCACTTCTCATAGTCTCTCGGAGAGACTCTTGCCTCAGACTGATGGGCAACGTATCGGCCAAGCAGAGAATTTAAATGAAGACAGAAGCTGTTTACAAATGCCAGCGAATAAATCAAGTAATTATAGAAGAGTCATAATAGAAGTGAAAGAACAGAAGTTTCCACAAAACAATACCGTAAGATGGTTCACTACAGGAAACAAATTATGCATGGCCAGAGTTCCTCTGAATAAACTCTTGTCAGACATGGGAGATGAGAATAAAATGGGAAATTAATTTAAAAAGAACCTGCACACTGTGAATACTTTCTGCGATTGTTTTTACGTTGCACGGCCAAAATGCAAAACAATAAGTGGATGCTCTGAGATCGGATGTCTCAGTTGATTTGTTCTGCTCTTACTGAATCCATTACAGAGGTTTACATGCGTGAGATTTCGCTCAGGAGTGAGTAGCAGACAAATAATCCGGATGGAATGTCAGTTGTAACCCCGCAAGTAAAGCTCGCCGTTATTGTTTTTATTTGAAAAATCTGCGGAGGATAATGCCTTAACGTTTCCTTGACAGCGAGGGGGTCAGCGACCTGCACCTCCTTACAGAGCTTTGGGATACTCTGCGCACACAGTGGAAAAAACGTGTACACGTGATACGCGGAGCCATGGGGAAATAAACGGGCAACTGTGGTGTTTTAAAATGCTGAAAAGTCTCAGTGCAGCATTATAGATTGAATTTTTCCATTTAAGAAAAAGTCTGACTCGCAGTCTATCAATCTATCAATCATAAATCAGCATAATGGCTTGTAATGTGAAACATATTTCGCCTCAACCACAGTTACAATTTTTCCCTTTTAAAGGCTTGGTGTTGCAGTGCTGAGAAGAAGTGGTTTTTGTTGTCCTGTTCCTTTCCTTCATTGCCTATGGTGTTGGTTTAACCTTCCTGATTGAGGGCCAAGAGTGTTTTCTTAAGTTCGGTATCTGTGTCAGACCTTTGGCTCACATCTTGGACACAAATATAGAGGGCAGAGAAGAGGCTGGGAGAGAACAAGAGAGGGGGGGGGTGGTTATTGTGACAGTGGGGTGGATAGAGGAAAAGTAGATGGAGAAATGGTGAGGTTTCATAATTGACACATGGATATAAAAGAAACACAGGACAAAAAAAAAAAACATCAAATAAAGAAAAAAAGGCAAGTGAGGACGCCGAACCTCACTGTGAACTCAGACTAAGCTGTGCTGACATTCTGACAATGCTCACTGACTAAGAGGCTGACAGGCAGTCGGACCGGGACCAGCTCTCCTGCTGCAGTTGCCCGCTGTAGAGATGCACAGTGGGAGAGAGAGAGAAACAGATGAGAGAGATGAGAGAGAGAGAAAGGTATGGAGTCCATTAGGACTTCTGCAGAGCAGGGAAGATTGAATAATCTTGGCAAACTCAGCTTCCCTCCCTTTTCCTCCGTACTTTCCAACTGGGTGCCATCCACATGACCTTTGAACTCTGTCTCAGTAACCATGGTCCGTAATTCATGCAAATAAAGAATTACTAACTAGAGAGACACCCCACCCTATAATGTGTTGGCTGGCGGCACCGCAACCTGCGCAGGAGCTGAATGGCCCATTCAGGCTCAGAGCATGAGATCATGAATAAATGGCCTACAGCTCTTCATTCCTCACAATCAGTAAAGGCGGTGGATGGCGACTATGGAGGATTATGATGTCAAAGGTTTAATCTGTTTGGGGCTCTGCTGTTTGATGATGTACCTGGTTTTGTTACTGACCTTACTCCACTGGCAATTCAATTTACAGGTACATCAATCTACAATCTATACAATCTAGATCTTTAGCACTAAAATAAGTAAACTCTCCTAAACAAACAAAAGGGTTAGTAGCACAAGATTAAAATGCTACCGATAAAAAAAAGTAATAAAAGTCAGATTACCAGCAGACCATGGAAGCTGAGAGTGGCTGTGATAGCTGATAATTTATTTAGGTTCATAAGCTCATGATCACAATGTAATTATCCTGTCGAACGATTGTTCCAGATTTTGTTTTAATAAACTCAATGACCATCAGACTTTTTCATCATGCAGTCACTGCCAGAGAGAATGAGGTATCCCTAATATGTGACACGATGTTCATGTATGTTACTGTAATGACACTTTGATGTTGCCATTATGTTCACTACTTGTTATCTCAAGATAATAAGATATTGTTTTCCAGCATTACAGTCAGAAAAAATTTGAGAAAAACACCACAAAATCAGAACGTATCTTGTGAAGCTCTAACTTGTCACATCAAAGTTAATCATGTCACAGTTAACTCGCTTTTTTGTCCAATGACCCTGACAAATTGCGACTCATTCGCCCATTCACGCACACGCTCACACACTGATGGCAGCAAGCTACCACACATGATGTTGAGGGCTGAGTCTGAGGAAAGAGTTGAGGAAAGTCCGACTGAGAGCAGACTGGATGCTACAGCGACTCACCATCACCTTTTGAGGTACAAAGTGGTTTTATGAGACGGGGTGGGCCGGGGCTAGCTGGTTAGCATGCTAACTTAAATAGATATCTCTACAACAAAATATGTCTTTGACATAATGTTAACATTTCTTTATTCTGCTATTAATCTTAGTCAATTTTTTTGAATGTTTTAAAGTAAAGTATTGCCCATTTAAATCAACTGATTCACGAGAAAAGTGGGAAATGGAGGGAAATGTACTGTACCATTTTGCTGTAATTGCCACTTGTGGCCACAAGAGGGCAATGTTCAGCAATGGTTACATTGTCTTGCCTTAAAATGTAAACCTATTTTTCCAGATTACCGAGATCCATTTGTTGCCAGTATGTTTTTTAATTTAGGAACGTGTGAAACTAAAAAAGTATTTCTAAGCCCAAAAATCTTAATGTTGTCATAACAACATTAAGACACTGCAGTTTTGGTGTGTGATCATTTTCCAACCTGAAGCTAAACTGCTCTAAGTGTTAACAGGTATTTTGTTACTTGATATTTACACATCAACATGATCGTCTAATGATGCAGCTCTAGACAATAACGCAGCCTAAATGCTACAGAGTCTCAACGTAGCTGTAACATTTGCACATGTGGCTCAATTTGACATAGCTCATATTTCATATTTTGCCTGAGGTACTTTCAGCCCTAAAAGCCAGCAGATTGATCGACTGAGCATAACCTGAAACGTTCGGGGTCTCACCAGAGTATTTGACACCTGCACACTCTCACGAGGACACATTCAGGAGCTGTGGGGAAATGAGCATTTTTTTTGAGAGGAACATTGAATTTTTCATACGTTCATATTTTGGTTTTGCTGACTGATTGCTCCGTGCTGCAATCCACAGTACAATTTGTTTCTTTAACATTTAAGAACTTGATTAATAGTGCTATTTTTAAACAATGCACAAACAACGTGCATTAAACACTTAGTCAGAATTGCAATTAGAAAGGCTAAAATGGCACCAAACTCCCAGGGGGATTATTCCTTTCAATTCTTGTAATTTCTTACTAATTAACAATGTAGCAGAGTTCAAATACTGACCCGTATATTTGGCTGAATATGAGTCCAGATAAGTTCAGTCGTAAACTGTTTTGTTTTTCCTTGTCAGTCTCCCTTGCCATCTCTCCCGTACTCCCTTCCACCTCACTCTCCTCCCTCCTCCGTCCTGCAGTGTGTGAAGTGTGAGTGACACAAGTAAAGGAGTCCTGTAACACAAGGTCAGCACAAATGAGAACCAGGCTCACACTGACTCAGCTGGCTCCTTTCTCCTGTCATTTTTTCTCTGCTTGATGCCACAGAAAAAAAAAAGTGAAAACTCACTAAAAATAGCAATTCCAAGGTCGCAAGCCAAAGAGCCCCAGTGACTGTTTCTCCTCCACGAATCCTGTGAGTCACGCAAGTGGCCCAGCTCAAAAGGGAGACAGAAATTAACTCCATATTGGTTTAAGTTGCATTAAGTTTGGTAAATTTAGAGTTTGCAATGAGGGTTGAAAGAACATTGCAACTTTTTGCGTTAACGAAACTCTCTGAAAACCAGTTGGATCACGGTGATCGATTTAGGCTGTTTGGCAAAGTTGATATTTGGAACTTGACCACATGACAGTATTAAAGTGCAAACAGACCGCAAATGGGAAGGCGTAGCTCACAACGTGTGCACAAACATCACACTCTCTCTGCACACATGCGTACAGAACGCACATACACACATGTCCCGAACAGCCCAGCAGTGGAAAACAGCGAGAAGCTTTTCCTTTGCCAGCAGAGATAACAAATGATAAACAGCATGAAACTGGATCTTGGCACCAGAGGTACTGATGAGAGCCTTTAAATATCGTTGTGTAGGGATGTATGTGTTCATGGTAATTTCCTGGGGTGGGGGAACAGAGTCACTGTGGCCCGACTGACCTTGGTGCAGAAGTCGCTTTAGCCAACTTCCACAGGTCTTGTTTGTAGCTCTGGGAATCTGTTCAAAGAGACTTCTGGATGAACAGGACATGAATAGATTTTGGAATTGAGGTATTCTTATCTAACCTTTCACGGGAGTACCACATTGTTGACTCAAATAAAATGAAATGCAAAATGATGACATCTTTGAGAATACAAACTAAATTAACCTTTTATTTCATAAAATGTCTTAACCTTTTAAACATCTTTAGTGGGACTGATTTTTAAAGGGGTTTAAATATTACACTTCCATGAGGAACTCACAAGAGTCAAAAAAGAATCTGTGCAGCAGAGGCAGAGATATCATGACTTTAAGTCCCTCGTATTGTTCAAGCAGCAATGACGCTGGATCCCACATTTCCCATAATGTGCCCCTAAATGCACACTAAAACTTTGGTCCAAGCAGAGAGAACATAATATTTAACATTACAGAATAGCTTTTCAAACTTTGGCAAGCTCTTCAAGAGACAAAGAAGACATAAAGTGAAAGCACTGGGCTACACATATGAAAACAGTTCCTGTAGTGGAATGAAATCCAACACTATGATCAGTGTAGCTTACCATCAGCATAATTAACTTCTCTCATTTTTCCATTTACTTATTAGAGAAACAAAATTAGTGTAAACTGCAATACAAAATTGACTAGCCATCCAGTGGAAGTTCTCACAGACTTTGAATGAAAACAGCCTTTAGTTTAAAGCTTCGTTTCATTAGTATTTCATCAGAGTGAATTAAATTCAAGCATTAAGATGGGGATCCTCGAGGGGAAATTATTCATATTTTTCTGCTGTTTGCAGATTTTTTTAATCAAACTAACATCAAACACACAATACAAAACTTGCACTTCAAGAAATCCCTGCAGTACCTCCACCTCAGTTAAAAGTTACAATAAAGATTGTTACTTTCAGGGCTGTTCCTATTTCTGTTCTGTTTTTTTTTTCTTCTGCTCTCTCTTTCTGTGCACTGACCTACATTCATGAATACTGTTATAAACCGGGTGCAGTGCAGCAATATTTTTCTCTAATATACCATGCACAGTTCTTCATACTTACCAGCTGCATGTATTGGCTATTTTGTTCTGTAGTAGCTGTGCATTTACGTGCATGCACTGATCCATCATTTAATGATGCTGAACTGATCAAAGTCAGAATGAAAGAGCACCTGGATACTAACTGCAGCGCTGGCCAACTTTAATATGATGTTTACAGGCTTGATTCCCAGAGAGTGCAGCTGCAGATTACCCAGACCCACGGGAAAGAAAACATGCTCCTTAACAGAGTGTGCTGACATTTCAGGAGAATAAGGTTTATCAAAGTACATAATCGTGTTTTTCCTAAGCCTTCACTTCAGTTCCAAACTCATGAGATGACTTTTCTGGCAATTAGGCTTAAACTAATACCAAAAGCTGCCATTAAAAGTGATGCTGTTATACTGAAAATCTTCATTTGTTTCCCACTTGTCGGGGAAAACAGTGATGAACTAAAATGTGTTGTAAGAGTAAAGCTATTCAGTTGTGCATTAAACACTATGTTGTAGCTTGAGCATTGAAGTGCTGTCAACCAACCTTCCTCACTCACTTACAGGTCTTAACAGCGTAGCAGCTTGTTCTAGCTCTCTGATTAGTCACAAGTATGTCTGTCTACATTCTTCTCCCTCTTTTCATGGCCCGCTGGCCCGTGCAAGGGGCCATCACAAGGTTCTCAATGTGTTCTGAGGAGTAAATGCTTTTAAATTTCATACATATATACATCTACATATTTCACTTCAGGAGGGTCGGACCGTGGATGTACATCCATGGGGAAGACAGCAAGCGTTACCAAGCATAAGACATAATGACATGTTCTCTCTATCAGAAAAAGCCTGTTTTTTCACAGCTTTTCTGAATGACTAGCTTGTTGATAGACATCTCCCCTGACCAATCAGAGCAAACTAGGGGGGGCTGGGCACCTCAGCGCTTCGAAAAGGTTTCTTAGGCATCAAAATGCTTCAGTATGTTTTTATTATTTCATATTAAAGACTTAAAGCACATTTTTCCCAGCTTTCCTTATAGGTTTATGGGCGCTAGTGAAAAAAAATGAACTATAAAGGCCTATTAATAAAATAACTACAAATTACAGTAGAAACACAGAACAAAGTAAAATGATAAGATTAGTCGGCAATATGATTTACATTTTATTATATTACAAGAGTTAGTTTACATTTCTATTTAACCTTTTTTCCAATAAACTATTTACAGTGTTGTTTTATCTTTTAAAACCAATGTTCATTTTGGAATAATGCAAAAGTCTCGAATTGTACTTGAATAGGCTTACAAGTCTAAACCTTTTCAGAATTCTTTCACACTTGATTAAAATCTGTTTGAAAAGGTACTTTGGCCTAAATGGTCTGTTATTCTTTTTACCTTTAAGATTTATTACCTTGTAGGGCTGTGTTTTTTTGAACACTCTTGTATTGTAAATCCAACGCTGGCTGAAGCTCTTGGCAAGACTGGGAAGTAAATAGGTGTTAATCCTAGCTAGCAATAACAAAACTCACAAATAGCTCCTTGACAGGATTTGAAGTGGATCTTGAAGTGAATATACTTCCACGTTTTGTCTTGGTAATCTTTCCCATGATAACACATTCATGTCAAGGGTTCAAGAGGTTTCCAATAACAGGGCGATTATTACTTGATGATCTGAAGCATGGGATGTGGCACTTCATTGTGCCTTTCCAGTTGTCTCACAGATTACCTTTACAATACGTCATAACATAACATAACACACACACACACACACACAAATATCATACTGTACCAAGGATTTCATATTTGGCTTACATCTTCTTGAGGTCTTCAGGGGATGGACTTCTGCTTCAGACAGATTTCTCCCAGATTTTGCAACTAAAAAACCTGCCAAGTATGTGCCTGTAGGAGCTGGACCTGAGCCAAAAACAGCTGGGGAGATTGTTGTGGGCCATGTGTGTCACTGTGTAGTAGCCTCTAAGGTTGTGTGCGCATGAGAATGTGTGTGCTTGTGATTATTTGGAGTTGTGTGGGGTTAGTGAAAGAGCAGGTTCCAAAAGCAGTTTTGGGACAGCAGGCTGTAAACACAGCTGTGTTGAGGTGAACTTATAAATGAAGGCAACAACTCTTTTACTATAGTTTAGCTAATATGCTTTTAAATTAGCCAGGTTAGCTACAATTGTATAATACAGAACAAATGTACATGTGTAACCATTCCCTGAATTGTACAGTTGTACCTCAGCTGACTACAGACGTAAGAACAATCACAATATATACATATAACACAATCATGTCAACATTCAAATGCAATGGTTTGCATTTCAAATGTGCAATTCATCATCGCCACTCATTTCACAAGATGTCTTGCTTGTCTCACTTGTACCACAGGAGCTTCTGTCTCTGGCTCTTTCTTTTACACCTTGTCAAAATCTATGTTCAGCTCCTTCTGTACATAACACACTGCACGACTGTGTGTGATGACCAAATGAGGCAGAAATCCCCAGCAGCTATACAAACATGTCTGTGCTCCATATGAAATAAACATTTTGTAATTATTCAGCTATGTCAACATCATATGCCTTTATATGAGCTGGAAGAACTGAATCCACCATTGACTGGATATTGGCTACTAGAGCTCAGGTTTCTGCCACACCACTAAAGGCTAACCTTTACTGTATGATTTGAGACAACAATACTTTTCCCACAAAATGATCCCAAGATAGTTGTTAGTGAGAAACAAATATGTGAGGGCGTTGGATGGGATAATCAGAATTCATTATAACAATTCAAATGTCATACATTTGGTTTGTTGGCATATCTATGATGCTAAGCTAAGCTAAGCTAAGCTATACAAATTTTGTCAAGTCAGGGGTTCAGTGTACAGATCTGTCTGTTTGGTGTTATTCTGTAATGCGTATCATTAGTAATCAAATAGGTTTTTATTTTTATTTTACAGTAATATTTTTTTTATATATATGACTTATTTTAATTTGCAAACATCTAATTTTAGTTTTAAACATTTTTATTGTACCTTCTTTTTTTCTTTTCAGTTTTTTGCTACATTTAGGTGAACATTTGCTGCTCCTAAAAGCCAGATAGTGACCATACTGGACGTACAGCTCTGTCTCCTGGCCTGCTTTCCTTACAAGGGGTACTGTCCCCATAAGGACAGCTGTCCTCATGAGGTCTTTCCAAAGCCATGTCTGTCCAACCGTTTGGCAATAGTCTCCACATAAATGACTTGATTTAATACGAGATCTTCAAAGCCACCTCTCACCGCCTAGATAACCAGAGCAGAGTTTAATTTCCTCACTCCAAGTCTTGGTTTGAATTCTGAAAAAGATGAAGTCTGACTCCAGTTTGTCAAAAGAGATCAGTAGGAATTTATTATTTGCTTTAAATACATGTACAGCTCTTTTTTTTCTGCCATTGCTCCACTGATCAGTCACTGGCATTCATCTCAGACTGAACTCCAAATGGAGGTCCTCCAATACAGAAATGTTTCTGAGACAGCATGATTATGAGGCGAGAACATGTTGTGCTGGAATTTGGCTCATGGCATGTGTAGGTCTTCGCTGAACCAGTGCCGGCTTTGCATGAAGCGATTTGTAGGGTTATGTTGAACAAAGAACAGAGGTAGAAGCCATCTCTCGGAAACAAGAGGACATCCAATCTGCAATTACCCCAAAAGATTACAAACAGGCCAGAAAATACACATGGAAGAATGAAAAAGACATTCATAAAGCCTTTTGCCTCTTGCTGCACCAGCAGATTGCTAAAACTGGATCTGAATGATGAGAGAAAAGAGAGAAGGTGCAGATGACGAGTTAAACACATGGAACCTGAAAACACCTCATCATGTCAGTGACAACCTTGATGTGTGAATCATGGAAATAAAACGCACAGAGCAAAGAGTTAACATGGAAATAAATACTGCACCGGTTGCTAAATCCTTGTACATTCATCAGGGCTCATGCGTTCAGGCTTCTGCTTCCCACTTGTCTGGCTCATGTGCTATAATTCTCAATGTTATGCCACTTTCCTTCTACGAGAATCCCAGCCTGTGCATTGCATGTTATTTCCATTGTGCTGAGATGAACAACTTCACAGTAAAATGCATTTAAGTTAATGACTGATGTAACTGACTTTAGGAAGCACTTTTTTTTTTTTTCAAAGACACAGAGGTGATCAGCAAACTGAGCCGTCCCTGAAAAACAAAGGGGATGTGCTGTTGTGCATAATTGCACACAACAACAGAGTGCTGAACTGCTGGAGAGGCAGGCATTTAGATTGCTTCACAGGTTTTCATCCAGTTGCTGTTTTGGATTTGGAACGATCTACAATTTGACAAAAAAAAAAGGTAACAACGCAGCGTAGTGTGAGCTGCGCTCGATTTCCTACTGTTGAAATGGGGCAGCAAGTCTTCTTTTCATATAAATAATGCTAAAAACACAAAGGTCTCCCTCTCACTCACAACAGAACTGTCACAAGAGTTTCTAAAAACCTAGGAGACACATACAGTACATAATGTCGTCTGCATACATACAAATATACATATATGCAAATACACAAAAACAATAACCTCTCCGTGTGGAATAATGGCATTTCTGGAAATCTGAAATCATAATTTCATATAAAAATATATAAAAATAAAAGTAAAATCAAAAGAAGTGTCACCTGAATTGGTGAGAAAACAACAACAATCTCCATTGCTCTTCCACTGTGTGATGCATTGGCAATTCAATGAATCAGTGTCTTTGTGAACACACACACCGTCTGTCTGTCCATGGGATTCACATACATGTCCAGTGGCCATTTTTAAAAGCAGCCGCTACATGAGTTTAATACTGGAGTGTAAAAATGTCCACAGACACAAAGAGAGGAACGGGATCCTTAACTCTCTGGCCAGCCAGCGAGGTAACATGAAAACTACACATTTATCTATCTACACACTAAGGGATCTCTGACTGCAGGGCATGGTGAATGTACGTTCCCATGAAGAGGTCGGTTCACCTCTTAACCCCGATCAGTTCGTGGAGACCTGCGTCACTGTGAAAGAGTGGGCTGGTCCTGTCAACCCAGGCACATGTTCCACTTTTGTGTGTTCCTGTAACACTGCCGACCAACGGAAGTACTTCAAAGGATGCAAATATTCTACCAGAAGAAGGTTAAGTATGTTTTTGTTGGTGTGTCCACTGTCCCAGAAATTCCTGTGGTCGGACTCTTTAACACTGGACGTTTGTGAAACCTTCATTCTCATGATGAAAACAATGATTTTCCGAGAATGACAGTACAACTGACACCTCCACTTGCTTTCTAAAGTTCCATGAAAAAGAACTGCCAGAGGAGTGCTCTATCATGCTTTGTTTAGGTTGTCTGTCTTAAAAGTTCTTCCTTAAATAGTTTTCCATCATATTCTCATCTCATGATCAGGACTCTGGTCCAGAGAGGGCTCCCTGGTGCTGATCATGGATGCTGAGGGCCCTTGGGTGACTCCAAAGGGAGAAACAGCTGGAGATCGAGCCGCCAGAGGGGACAGAGACGGGGAGAAGCTGGGGGACATTGCTGCTGATGAAATGGATCCCTCGTGACTGATAGGGGACCTGCGGAGTGAGGCCAAGTGGGGGAATGTCCGTCCAATTACAGGGACCTTGGGTGGAACTGACATGGCCCCTGGGTGGGCCACAGATGTGATGAGTGGTGGGGGATCGATTCTAGGTTTGGGATCCATTTTGGGCTTGGGCTGGAAGGGTTGGCGAGGGTTCTGGCTCTGCTGGGCAGTTTCGTCTTTCAGCCTGGCGATCTCTGTGAAGACATTCGCCAGAGGCTGGAACTGCGGGCACCAGTTGAGCAGGTAATCCCAGTTATAGCTTCCACGGAGCTCCTCGTCACTGGCAACGATAGCTGTGAGGGAACCATCCACTGAAGGTTTACCATCCTCAGGGAAGGCATAATCCTTGGGCAGGGAAATG
The DNA here is from genome assembly GCF_002260705.1 of Seriola dumerili. Classification (NCBI taxonomy): domain Eukaryota; kingdom Metazoa; phylum Chordata; class Actinopteri; order Carangiformes; family Carangidae; genus Seriola; species Seriola dumerili. The sequence continues at coordinate 2,384,832 of NW_019174295.1, read as the reverse complement.
TTGAGGCCGCGGCCCACTCCCAGGTACCCACCTCCCTCGTCCCTATAGACTGGGAGCTGGCCAGAGAGCAAGGTCCCACTGAGACTGCCTCCCAGTTTCTTTCCTTTGAACCAGGTGCTGCCCTCCAAAGCTGCAGGCTCACAGGAGATATCTGAGAGCTGGTCAGCATCCTGCTGAATTCCAGAGTCCGGTCCTCTGGCCGAGATGTGCTCCTGCATGGACGAGGTGATGGAGGCTACGCGCGGGTACTCGTTTATCATCCTGATCTCATCATCCTCCGCCGCCTCAGCTGATCCTCTTCCACTGGAGTGAGAGGGATCCAGAGAGCCTCCTCTGGTGTAAGGACCACCACCAGCAGTACCCTGATCTCCAGCATAGCCTGGCAAGGCCTGGTGGTAGATCCTCTCTCCTCCAGGTCCTGAGCTGCAATCGTCCAGTTTCTGCAGAGCAGTTCCTGAGGCAGCAGTTCTGTTGCTTGCATCCTGCGCTTTCTTTCTCCTGCGTGACTTGACTAGGAACACCACCACAGCCATGACCACAAGCAATACAATGAAACCGAGGGACACGGCAATGATGCTAATCAGCAGGATATTGACATCAGGAGCCAGGCCAAAGTTGGTGTTTGTGACATCGATGGAGACCTGGGCTGTAGAAGTGCGAGATGTATCCAGAGGACTGTGAGCTTTCACATCCAGAGTCATCAGCCTGGTTTCCCTTTTGGCCCGGCCCGACCCACTGCTACTACCGCTGCCTGAGCTGTCCAGCTTGAGGAAAATCACCCCAGTAGTTTTGTTTACATCAAAGAATGGAGAGCTGGTGGGAAGAGAATAGAGAACAATACCATCCACCCCTCCATCTTCATCATTCGCTTGGACCTGGCCGATGCTCTGGCCTTTCTTGGATCCCTCTGGGACTTCAAAGGTGAAATCAGGGGATGTGAAGACTGGGTCATACTCATCCTCACCTGTGACAAACACCTGCACAGTCACAGTGGCTGAGTGGTTGCCTGAATCTACTGCGATTGCTACAAAGTTAAAGGAGTTGACCTTCTCAAAGTCAAAGGCGATTTTGCTTCGGATTTCTCCCGAGTTCTGGTCCACAGTGAAGCTGTCTTTTCCCGCCCTGGACCGCTCCACCATGTAGTACTTCAGCTGACCAAAAACCCCCGTGTCGTGGTCTATGGCGTGGAGAACAGTCACAGCTGAGTTTGCTGGTTGGTTTTCTCTAATACTAGCTGTCAGGACTTCCACAGGGAAGAACGGATGATTGTCATTAATGTCTTTGACCTCAACAACGACTGGAGCCAGCGCAAAGTGTCCCTGTCCATCTGTGGCCTGAACGATGACAATATGTGTGGACTGGTGCTCACGATCGAGTGCTCGCTGAAGGCGCAAAGCTCCGGTCCACTGGTCCATGGTAAATAAGTTCACCTCATCACCAGAGCTGATAGTATACTGGACCTCAGCATTGGGGGTTGAGTCTGGGTCTGACAAAAAGACAACAACATAGTACAACTAATTAACTGAGAGAAAAAGCAAGAAAGGAACAGTGAGAAAGAGAGAGGAAATGTGATACCTAGACAAAAAGAGAAGACTTGCTCACCTGTAGCAGTCAGTCGTATGATCTCAGTCCCAGCGGCAGCTCCCTCACTCAGTGACACGGTATATTCTGCTCTGCTGAACACTGGAGGATTATCATTCACATCACCAATGTTTATCACCGCAGCAACACTAGAGCTCCTCTGGGGCACGCCCCGGTCCGAAACTACCACAGTGAGGTTGTAAAGTGGCTTGGTTTCAAAGTCAAGACCCTCGGCCAACAGCAGAGTCCCGACAGTTTGAAAGCCCCGCCCCTCCAGGAAGCGCACACTGCTTTCAATCTGGAACACATTTCCTTCATTTCCACTGGCGATAGCAAAGTCGAAGCCGCAGTTCTCTCGCGAGAGGTCGCTGTCAAAGGCCTCAAACGTCAATACTGTTGACCCTGGAATGGTGTCCTCAGCGACGGTAGCCCTGCAGACAGAAGAATATTACATATGTAAGAACAGCTGATGAGGTTACACCATCAAACACCCAGCGTGTAATGAATGGAGACTGACCTGTACTCAGATTGATGGAACACAGGAGCGTTGTCATTGACGTCAGAGATTTGAACCTGGACCGTAGTCAGGGACGACAGTGAGGGCGATCCTCCATCACGAGCTTCGATAACAATACTGACTGATGGACGCTCAGGGTCAAACTCAGCTCTGTGACTGATGAACAGGGTTCCTGGATACGGACAGCAACAAGAGGAAGTCAGACATTGTTCTTTTACTTTAATTCCAAAATGTAATCTATTACATATTACTTTCAATTAAACTTTTTAATGAGCTAAAAAATATCAGCAAGGAAGCCAAAAGGTTGCTTACCGTTCTTGGGGTCAATGTAGAAACCGTCCTGGGTTGATGACATCACTCTGTAGGTGATCTTTCCATTGTCTCCAGAGTCCCTGTCAGTTGCTGTTACTGTGACAACTGCACTTCCTGGTGGCGTGTGCTCCGCCAGAGATACCTGTGGTGCAAGGATACCAAAAACAACACTTGAGCATCTGTACAGAGAAACCCAAAAAACAACAGCACACATAAATACTGTAATAAAATTCTCATGGTGACGAGGTCAACACGCACTAAACTTTGCATTTTATATTGTAGTTTCTGTTTTTCCTGAACTAATGCTCATGTTGAGGTCATTTCCTGGGACAAAGTACTAAATATTATAGAGGCTCATCTCTACAACCTTTCCCCAGTCAATATTAGGTAGTTAACTTTTATCACCCCCACTGCGCGCACTTTGGGAATGTACATGCGTGTGTTTTTTTTGTTTTTTTTTTACAGTGTTACTATGTACATGTCTACAAATGCAATTTTCCACTTCTCGATGAAGTAGTCTGCTGGAGTCAGACAAATCACAAGCCACAAACTCGAAGAAATATATATTCAGTGAATTTCCTCAGATAGCAAGTAGTATGCAACAAAAAACATCCGATTTTTTTCTACGCTGTATTTTGTGATGTACATTACAACAAAAACACAGTCAAAACAATTTGTAGTGACAAGAATGTCAAGTAGCTGTCTTTTAAAGTGCTTGTAGGACTTTGCAAGAAACACACCCTGAATATAAATTTTAGTTTTAACAGATTAGTTTAATTTAAAAGTAGTCCTACCTGGTAGAGATCATGGGTGAACGCGGGTGCATTGTCGTTAATATCCTCCACCAATATTGTAATGTTAGCCTCAGTTTGGTGCTGGCTGTCTGTGGCTCTGACTGTGACGGTGTACCACGTCTTCTCCTCAAAGTCCAGAGGGGCAGTGAGTGACACGCCTCCGCTGTAGCGGTGGATCCCGAACTTGCCTGAGGCCGTTGGGTCCAGCTGTAAGGTGTAGGAGAGGGCGGGACTGGAGTCGACATCATTACCCGTCACAAGAGTGATCTCTGTGCCAATCAGTGTATCTGAGAGACAGAGAGAGAAGTTGAACAAAAACATGTTAAGTTGCATTCAACTTTGAACATTCAACTACACATCCTTGGATGTGCACGGTATAAAATACATAACCAGAAAGCATGAAATTCCTGCACATTCCCTGCAAATAAAGTACTTACTTTCTGGAATGCGGACTTCCTGGGGCAAGGGGATAACGGGACTATTGTCATTCTGGTCAATTATGATCACTGTCAGTGTGGCTGAACCAGCCAGTCTTGGACTTCCTCTATCTGTTGCTGTAACTACCAGCCTGTAGGAGGGAGAAAAAATAGGTCTTATGTCTCCTATTACATGTCAAAGTTGAATTGTAATGTTGATGATGAGAAAGTGTAAAAGGAATATCAAAGGATGCATATCTACTGAAACACACAAAAAGGTATAAAAAGTTTACAGTCAACAAGAGTTTTGAAATTGCAGCTTTGATACATCTGGCATGTAAATATCAGTGTGTAATGGGGCTTATATCTTCAGCAGACTACGTCAACCTCCTCACCAGCTATCTAAACACAAACTAGCTGAGTGAATATGATTCACGATGTGCTACATCTAATTTTTTCCCCCTATGTATATATATATATATATATATATATGTATATATGTTTCCTGTGTGAAAACGTAATGGGACTTTTTTCTGTACACCACCATGCAGTATCAGTTATTGCAGGTAGAATATAAATCCATCCTCAAAACGTGCACATAGAATGGTTTATTCAACCACAGGTCTGTTCTCACTTGGTCTGGGTAAATATCTCCCGGTCCATGATGGCTGCCGTGGTGATGCTTCCTGTCATCGGGTCGATCTTGAACAGGCCGCTCATGCCTGATGACTGGATGGAGTAGGTCACCTGACCGTTTTGGCCCTGATCAACATCCTCAGCAACCACCTGGGAAAAAAGGTGGAGGGGAGGGGAAGAAGAAGAAAGAATGAGAATTTATTTATGCTCTTCAATCCGTGTTTTTTATTGTGCAGTATGTACTGTATATACAAGTACCTGTATGATAGGCATTTCATATCCCTGTGCTTCTCTCATGTAGGCTACATAATTCTGCAGCTGAAAGCGAGGAAGGTTGTCATTGACATCCTGCAGGATCAAGTTAAAAGCCATGAAAGATGTGGAGGACATGGTTTCAGCCTTCACGACTAGACGGAGTCTGGGGGTGTCTTCAAAGTCCAGACCCTTGGAGCTCTGCACCCAGATTTCACCTGGAGGAAAATGGGGATCAGGAGGTCATCAAGCGTGGACGTTTGTGTATACAACTTTTTAAAAATCCACATCTTATTTGTGATCTACAGTCTACATAACGTTTACTGTGAGTTTTACCTGTTGAGGAGCTGATGCTGAACGCCTGCTTTCTGTTCCCACTGAAGAGGCTGTAGCTGATACCCTTACGTGTACCATCTGGGTGTTGAGCCTGAGCCTGAGCCACGGCGGTGCCTGAATTTAGGAAGAAGAAAAGAGAAAATGTTCTTTAACTGTGACAGCAGAGAAATCTCAAACTGATCCCTAATAAGAATCTATCAACGTCTAACCTTTTGCAGCGTTCTCCTGTAGGCTGACGTCTCTGGCATTCCTGGAGAAGCGAATGCCATTGTACTCCACCTCCTTCACGTAAATCACCACCACACCCTGTGCAGACTGTGCTGGGCTCCCTTGGTCCATGGCCTCCACAATCAGCGTCCTCTGAGCCTGGGTCAGATCTCCCAGCGGCTCAGTGGCCTGGATCTCTCCAGTCAGCGAGTTGATGCTGAAACCCTTCACTGGCATAGCGAAACGGTAAAACACAGAACCGTTGGCTCCAAAGTCCTTGTCCTCCGCCTTCATCGTGGCTAGAACCCGCTGGGAACGCCTGCTGGACACTTCAATGACCAGCGGATCCTGGATGAAGAAAGGAGTGTTGTCGTTGACATCCAGGATGGTGACTGTCACCTAGGAGGAAGAGGTCACATGTGGGTGAAGTGGGAAATTGATCGGTAATGTAACAAGCATAAAAATACTCAAAAATACTCCCAAATCCAGCATGAGAATTATAAATTCAAGACTTTTTTCAACAACCTCATTTACCTGAGCAGAAGTGTTCCTGGGTGCAGCAGGTGAAAGGTCAACAGCAAACACCTGGAAGCTGTACGACGCCCATTTTTCCCGGTCTAGAGGTGCTGCTGTGGTGATACGACCAGTGTTCTCATGCACAGTAAACGCCCCGTGCGTCTCTCGGCTAAGGAAATACAGGACCTTCCCGTTCAGGTCCTCATCAGCATCTGTGGCTGACACCTGGAAACAGACAAATAAAGTATATTTATAAAACTAAAACATTGTGTAGAGATTTCCAATTCTCTAATCATCTTACTTCCCATTCCTGCTCACCTCCAACACTTGTGTGCCCTCTGCAGCATCCTCTGACACTTCCACAGAGTAGCTGCTTCTGCTGAAGACAGGGTTGTTGTCATTGACATCCAGCACTTTGACTTCCACTGTGACAGTAGTGCTGAGAGCGGGGCTGCCTCGGTCCGTGGCCACCACCTCCAGAGTATATTCCGCCCTCGTCTCCCTGTCCAGGCTCCGTGAGGTAGACAGGGCTCCCGTGCTGGCGTCGAGTTGGAAATCTCCATGTTGGTCTCCCGCTGAATGTGGCAGAAGAAAGAAAAATCATTAAGGCAAGAACGGAGAACATGTGCCAACTCTGCACTTAAGTCAAAGTTTGAATGTTCTCCAGACAGTGATATGGAATGCACTATATTTGAAATAAGACAGAAGAATGTCAGGAGTGAACCTAGGTTAGATATATCCAGTTCTGATCTTTCAAATGGGAGGAATAGAGCCAAGTCAAAAGCAGTGCATTAGTCAAAATGCTGCATGTATCAACTGCTATAATCTGTCAACAATCTATAAATATAAATGTGACCATGTCCAGCCCGAAAAACACCAAAAATGAGAAAAATTCACAGTTTTTCACGAGACATTGTTATTTCACACAGCAGTCAGACCGCAAAACAGCAATTGCAGTAATTGCGGTAAACTAAATCACTCATTAAATCCATTCTAATAAAGTTCTTGGGATAGACACATAACACTGTTTCTCACCAGTAATCCTGTACTGCAGCTCTCCACCGGGACCCGAATCAGGGTCTGTAGCCTTGAGAAAGCAAAGCTCTACCGGGGCCTGGTTCTCCGGCACCTCCAGTCCGTACCATGGCTTCGCAAAGACTGGAGCATTATCGTTCACATCCTGCACCTCCACCCGGACAACGGCCTTAGCAAAGTTAGGGGGAAGCCCTCCATCCCTGGCATACACTGGTAAGAGATAGTTCAGATGATGAGATGTTGGATCCCATACAAAAGTTTAAAGTGACGCACTCGAGGTGCTTCGTGGGAATGAATGAGCTCCAATAGTGTAGAACAGGTCCGATAGAGCTGTGTAAGACAATAGATATTTTAGTACCAGTGAGAGTGTAGTGGTCCTGTAGCTCCCTGTCCAGTTCCTTCGTGGTGGTGATGGCTCCTGTCACAGGGTTGATGATGAAGCCTTCCTCTGTCACACCCCCGTACGTCACTTGGCCATTAGAACCTGCATTAAAACACAAGACAGGCAATAAAAACTGTAATAGGCTGCGCACACTACAAAACAAGCAATAAAGAAAATAGGCTACATTCATTGTAATAAGGAAATGATATGATGAATCCACAGCTGCATAGAGCCATTAGCAAATCCTAATAAAAGCTCCAGAAACATAAGGCTCTGGACAATGACTGTAGCCACACATTTTCATTAGTATGAGCTTGTGGTTTGTTTTAAAGTCATGTGGTTTCTGAATCACATTTATGTCTCTTGTTGAGTTCCCCGGCCTTCCTACTAGAGGCGTAAGTGCTGTGTATTAGCTGTACCTTTTAAGTCATTCCCCCTGCACTGAATTTTGAAACCTAACGCTTTCAGATCTCGACTTTGTTCTACATCCTTCCTTCTTGAATTGATCTGTAGTTCTTAAAAAGAATAAACTGTTCTTTGAATCTACAGACCTTAATATATTATGGACTTATGGAGCAGGAAATCTGGGTAAAATAAAGTATGTGTAATGAAAAGTCCCCTGCTAACATAAGAACATGTTTGCATCTCCACACTCTCTTGCAGTACCTACAGTATGCCTCTATCCTGTTCACTATACTTATTCTATATATTGAAATAAACCAATTAAACCAACCTTGATCCCTGTCAGTGGCAGTCACTGTCAGCACCGTTGTTCCTGGTCCTCGGTTTTCCAGCACCTGGGTCTCAAACTCTGCTCGCTGGAACACCGGAGCTTCATCGTTCACATCAATCACCTGCACGCACAGCACCTGAGAGGTGGACAGCTGTGGTATCCCTTGATCCTCTGCCACGATGGTCAGATTGAAGACTTCCTGTTCTTCGCGGTCTAAGGCCTTAAGGATGGAGAGAGAGCCTACGAAAGAGAAAAATACTCAGTGAGCAGTGAACAAGAACTTTAGAGAAAATATCTATTCTCATTTGAATCCTTTTGGTCTTGAAATGTGTGTGCAAGCTTGTTTAGATAGCATTTGTTAAACATGTAATTTTGAGTACCTGAGAGAGGCAGTATTTGTAGCCCTCGAGCACCAGTAAAAACAAAAAACCTTTACAGCTTTGCTTTATGAGAGTTTCCACAGTAAGCAAGATACCACACTTACTTCATGCCAGCTCTTCACCTCTGGCACTTTGAACATGCATTCAAATGCGGAGCTTTATCAGTTAATATGTAGGATTACTGCAAAGCACAAGCACAGGAATGTAAGCAAGCACATGCAGTATCCAGACTACAACCTGGAAATACATAGTCGCCAACTAAAATCAACCTATGACCTCCCCTACAATTAAGTTATTGCTTTTTTCCATGTCTCTGTGCAACATTACAGTATCTGTTAGCCTTTAAATCTGCACAGCATTAGCTGGTGTGTGTACTTATGTAAATTAAGTTGGTTCAGATAGTCTCAGACCTCCACATTCTGGCTCCACTTACTTTTCTACCTTTTATGTCTATATCCCACACCCATGTCATCACCCTGACTACAAGGAGGGTCAGCCAACATGAGAGGAAATATAAAATGTGTGCATGTGCGTGTGTACAGTTCACAGCAAGTGTACAAGTTTAGCTGGCACGCTGTGCATGAGAGATGTGTGCAGTGTATTGATGCCACAGCGTGCCAAACACATACACCGTGTGCTAACTGTTCTGTGAGGCTGTGGCTCGGATGTTTCTGTGAAGTCCTGCTAGCTCCCATGTTTTAAACAAAAACACAGACAGATGCAAACCTGTACTACATCATCCTCCTCTGCAGCCAATTTACTGTCACTGATATAGTATCAAGAGAGTTCGTAATCACATTAAACTTTATTTAAATTTTATCCATGATCAAAAGGTCTCCAAAAATACTAAATATGTCAGGGAATACTACTATAAATAATAAAGGGAATACTACTAATATTATATACTGAATGTCAGGAAAACACAGAATCTCTCATTTAATGCAGTGCTGCATCCATAAATATATATGCAATGTTCTCAAATGTTCTCATGAATAAAATGTTTTATCTACTTTTGAAACTAGTTAAGAAGAAATGAAGGAAAATATAGGAAACATTAGCTTTCAAGTGGTTCATAAAACCAGCAGTAAAGCAGCTGTAATATGAAATAATAGAAATGTAATATTGGCACAGCAGACATATAATTTATAGGCAGTAATCAGGCTAATGATACCCCCCCCATATTACCCGGTGGTTTGGTAAATGTCTTCACAATTCAATGCTAATCTGCTATTACAGCTAATATTAACCATAAGCTTAAGCCATAAGCACCACACAGTCTGAGAAACAAACCAGAAGTGAAATCAGCCCTTGCAAATGCACCAGACACTTGACAGTAATGAAGTAAAGGCTTTCTTCCATCTGGAAGCTGCATTAAAGGTCTGTCTTACGGTTCCTAATCCCACCTCAGCCAGAGCTGAGCACGCCCACACCACCCAGCTCCAGTGATGAAGAGATTACACATACACATATATAAGATATCAAAGGCCGTCCGCGTCCCTAGCCCAAATAAAGATCTGTTCCCATGAACAAATCCGTCAGGGAAAGAACACCAAAGCATGATTCAAGTGAAATATTGCTCAAAGGCATTGAAAGATCGTCTAGTAAAAGAGGGTTATGAGGGTTATGAGTGTTTTAGCAGTTGAGACCCTGTAGACGCAGCACTTCAGTGGATAATTACCATCTTCTGGAAAGTTTTGTTCATCCAGGGGGCGTCCATGGGTGGGATACTGATTATCTATCAATCATGAAATCCCACAGAAAAAAATAGCCACATACTACTACTACTTCCTGCAGTGTTAAATCATTCAAAACAGGATTGTAGACGCAAGAAATGATGTGGTGAATTTTACTGTAATCATCCCTTGATGGAGTGTAAATTGGATATACTGTATATAAAGGGGAAATCCCCCAGTCTCCTGTTACATGATTTTAACATTATTTTTAGATGTTGTGTCTCACCCTAAAAATAAGCTTACCAGTGTTGGGGTTCAGACTGAAGCGACCAGCACTGTTTCCCGTCTGGATTCTGTATGACACCCGGCCATTTTCACCTTCATCGGCATCTCGAGCCATCACGTACAAAATCACAAACCTGTCAATAAAGACACAAACCATAATTTTCAAGCTTGGAGCCATGAAAGTCGATTTCTGTGTCGTCTGATGACTGAAAGCTGTCAAAGTCATGACTGAAATGTGCACGAAGGTACAGTCCGACACGCCACTCACCCCACAGGCTGGTCCTCCATGACGCTGACCGCAGACGGAGAGCTGAAGACTGGAGCGTTGTCATTTTCGTCCGTCACAAACACCCGGGCAGTGACCGAACCCCAGCGCCTCTGAGAGGGATCCACTGCCTGATCCGTGGCCCGCACCACGAGGTAGAGGGAGGGTGTGGACTCACGGTCTAACTTCTGCCCCAGGGTCAGGACTCCACTGGAGGGGTCAAGGGTCAGGAGGTCAGGCGTGTCAGGCCAGTGGTGCTCAATGGAGTAACGCAGCTCGCTGTTGGGTCCACTGCCGTCCTACAAACAAGAAAGCACGAGAATTAGAAGAATTTTTGATCCAGCAGGAAAAAAGGAAAAAGTAAATAGTTGTAAATAATGTAAATAACAGATAAATAATTTCAGTTTCCCACCTGATCCACAGCCTGGAAGGTGTATATGGAAGCCCCTGGCTCCATGTTCTCTGGGACCACGATTGTAACAGGGTCTTCTGTGAACTGGGGGGCGTGGTCATTGCTATCCTGCACGTTGATATCCAGGTGCACCAGGTGGCTGCTGGGAAACACCTGGGAGAAGTCAGACACCTCGATGTGCAGAGTGTACCTCGACCCCTTCTCGAAGTCCAGCTCGCGCACCAGGTACACATCGCCCTTTAAACGGTCCACCATGAAGGTCCCATCCCGGTCCGTGCCCCCTACTACCAGGTAGGTCACCTGGCCTTCCAGTATAGCAGAGTCATGCTTGTCATGTGGGCGGACGCTGCCAATGATGGAGCCCGGGTCGACCCCTTCCACTGTGTTCAGGGTCATTGAGAGGATGTTGGGCTTGGGGCTGGACTTGGAGGAGCTGAGAACCTGAAGGAAAAGAAACCAGGATCAGAATCAGTGGGAAATCACTTGAATAAATCATGATGATTCAGATTGTGTCATGCAAGTAATCAATAACAAAATCTGTACAATGAAGTGACTTTGACATCCTTGTCTTTAATCGTCCCTGTGTCCCACAACAGACTGAAAGAACCCAGTGAAAACATTTCACTCTATATATACTGTATATAAATAGTATTATTGTAACCAAGCATAGGAAAAAAAGTGTCAAGGCGAGTGCTGTGCTGTTCATGTTACTGGATCTTATTTCCTTTGGTATTCTGCAGACAATGCAGCTATATGGCTCTCACCCGAGCCCATCCCTAAACATAGCCTTGGGCTGTAGTCTGTGTCTGTTTTGTTGTTATTACTATAATAACCCTCACAGGCATTTTCATTGTGCATGAAGGCATTATGTTCAATTCTTCCCGTAAATATCTCGACACTGTGGCATTCTGGCTTCAAGATGAGAGACAGGATTTGCGATCTGTGTCAAAATAATGAAGGGTGTGATGGGAGGGAAAAGTGTAAATATTCCAGTTGAAATAATGCAGAGCAAGAAGTGCAGCGCTCCATCTGCAGCAGTGTGGTCAGATAGGAAACAAACACGTGCCAAGGGCCTTTCGCCACTTTGAGCAAGTTTCAGGGTTCAGTGTTGCTCTGGGACAGATCAAAAGAGCTCCAGAGACAGCAAACATAAGCAGATTTGGTCTGGTTTCATCATCAAAAAAAAAAAAAAAAAAAAATCCATGCACACACCACACTTTGCTTTCGTTACCAGGATCTCTTGCAATGAATTGCATCTTTCTGATGTCTGTAGCAAGCGTGAATAGCAAGGATAAACTTAGAAGAAGAGGAAAATGTGTGGATGTGGATAGTTTAGCCTTATGTGCTGACTGACCCTATATGTGCAAACCTTTGCAGCTCAAACGTGCTACAGACCATATGTCAATGTTTGTGACTCCATTTTTTTCCTGACAAAAAGCTATTCAATTGAACCATGTTCTATTTTTTTCCCTCTGTGTTTCATTGTAGTGATGCAGCAAGCCGGTCACAGTCCACCTCAAAACAAAATGGGGCAGTGATTTTGAAATTCAAGTGAAATTCAGCCAGAACTGACTGCATTCACTTGCGGTTCGTGGTGTGTTTAATCTGCAAATGTTTTCATAAAAGCTGACAGGACTACAGGTTCGAGAAAGTCTTGAATTCTTTTAAAGTCATTTGCTCAAATACATCACAGAGTTTCAGCTATCTTGAATGTGATGCTTTACCAGGTGGTGCCAGAAACTGTACTACTTGTACTTTACCTTGGCTTTCCCCGAATGCCTTTTGCATACGAGCCAGCTAGCATGAGCACTGAAGTACTTGTGGTGTACAACAATATCCCTGTGTCTGATTTCACCCACAGCTATTTGAAATGTTATCTCAAAATCATTATGTGGGAATGTTACCTCATGAGAGTGTTTGAAATGTGCCGTTGCAGCGAGCGTGTCTGTGTGCGCGTACGTATCACTCCCTGCTACCGTATAGTGGTGTATTCCCTTTCTCTTTGTGCGATTTGATGCAGCTGGCTCTCATCAAATCTCATCTGGGAGCATTTGATTCCAAGGTGCCTGTTTCCCCTCTGTCTAATCTCAGTGTCGCACAAGGAGGGCGCGAGCAACATCTAAGGCGAGCGCTCCTGCGGTAATTAGCATCCTTTTCCTCTCTGAAATCACATCACATAAAGAACACTGAGCTAAAAGCTCCATAGTCAAAGCAAGCCACCACCCTTCTCTGGCTAAATGCCTCTGTGGCAGAACATTTTCTTTCCTGATGTCAAATTCCTGATATTGTATGTTGATATGCAGGATTGACCCTCCAAAAGAAAGTTCAGAACAATAACTCAGTCAAGACCAGCTTCCTCCTGCAGCTCGGGGTTTCTCACCTTGGGTTTTGGTTACCCTACTAACCTTTGGAGCAGGAAACGCACACTAGATTGGATAGATGATTTTGTTTGTACAGGCCCAGGTTCAGTTTCTCTCCTTCTCATATTTACCACTCTTCCAATTCCTAGGACAGTTATACTGTTCGCTTTGTGCACAGTTTGAGGAAATTACTCGCAGCAAGGAATGCAAAAGGACTGAGGTAATGTGTACATGTGACAGTTTCTGGCCTGGTCACCAAAATTGGCCTTTGTTTAAAATTGTCGAGTGTCTTAGAAATGTTTCTGAGAGGCAAGAAAATGTGCATGCAGCTGTAGGTTAGAAAATGTACAGATTATGTTTACCTGTATACGCAGCTGGCAGGTGGAGCTGAGGCCTGGTGTGCCGTGGTCAGCGGCGGTCACAGTGAAGACGTATTCGGCTCGCTCTGTCGACCTCAGAGGGGAGGCGGTTCTCAGCTCGCCACTGGTTGGGTTGAGGGAGAAACGTTCTGCTCTGGGGCCTTCAGAGGATGCAACAGAGAAGGATGTCAGCTCAAAGTAAAAGTAATGATGATGAAACGCTATATAACAATTGGATAATGTGAATGTTGAAATGTGTAAAAGTGTAGGAGGAATTTGCAACACTCACCTGATAAAGAATAGTATATGGTCCCATTCTCTCCCTCGTCTGGGTCTTTGGCCAACACTGTCCCTAAGACTGTCCCAGATGGAAGCCCCTCCATCACCTACAATCGAGAAGCATTGTTATTCATATTATCCTCTTATATATTCCATATATTCCTCTTATAACGCGAAAGGAAACACAGTGGTGCACATACATAATAGGATCAGACTTAAGAGTCTTCAAAAATGAAAGCTAAGTTTGAGAGACTGTTATTTATTGTCAAATACGTATTGCAAAAATCACAAGGTATTATTGCTCATCATTATAAACTATAATATTCATCTGCCGAAGCAGCTGGATCTCTGCCCTCACCTGATCTACCTAATCTCCCTTCATTCTCACCTGAAGGAGCAGCTCCATTTCCGGCCTGGCATGAGCGAAGCTGGGGGCGTGGTCATTTTCATCCAGCACAGTGATATGAGCGGTGCCGGTGGCGCTGCGAGGCGGTGTGCCCCCATCCTGTACGACCACGACAAGCTGGTAACTGGACTGCTGCTCTCTGTCCAGGGCGAGGCGGGTGCTGATCTCACCTGAAGAGACAGACGAACTTGAGCGAAGGCCTCAGCTTGGATTACTTGCAATAGTTAGGGATTAATTACCATGTTAATTTAAGGGACAAACAGCAAGTCATTAATTCATTAAAAGGAAATCCTGCTGGTATTAGTGCTGCTTATTGAGCACATTTAACTACATTAATTACATGTAATCCTGCTGCTCTTAAATCTTATCAAAAAAGATAAGTCAACGTGTTTATCTTCACCTGTTTGGGAGTTGATCTGGAAGTGTCTGTCAGTGTGCAGCAGCCTGTAGGTCAGTCGAGCATTTAGTCCCGCATCTCTGTCTGTCGCAGACACCCTGCCAAAGCCTGTTCCGGCCAGCAGGTTCTCTCTGACAGCCAGGAACACCCTCTCCTGGCTCAGTCTGGGAGAATTGTCATTCTCATCCGTCACTGTCACCCTGACAGTCGCACTGCCGGTTCTCCCCGCCCCTCCTGGGCCTGAGGTGGCCAAGACCGTCAGCAGATACATGTCTTTGACCTCACGGTCCAGAGAGCTACGAACAAACAGCCACCCACTATCTGGCATGATGCCAAACCCGGCAGCGTCACCATCAGGCCTAAGGCGGTAGGAAATAGAGGAGGAGGAAGAAGATGAGGAAGAGCTTCCGCCGTTCCCAGAAGCCTCTCTGTTGAGTGCTCGAACCTGGAGGAAACGTGTGTTGAGAGGTGTGTTTTCCCGTAGCTCCACTCGGTAAGTCAGGGTGTCAAAGTTGGGGCCTTGTGCGTCTTGTGCTTGGATGTGGACCACAAGGGTGAAGGTGGAGCTGAGCTGAGGCGCTCCACCGTCCTTGGCAACCACCTGAAGGTCATAGCGTGGGACATTTTCGTATGACAGACTCCCAATCAGACGCACCTCCCCGCTTCCCCGGTCAACACCAAACGTCCTCTGGCCACTGCTGCCTGCTGCCCCAGCAGAGACCAGGTCGAAGCTGAGCTGACCGTTGTGACCAGAATCCTTGTCGCTGGCCTGAATGCGGTAGATAACAGTCCCCATTTTGGTGATCTCGGGTAGAAGAAGGGACTCTGACGAGGAGGGGAGGAAGGTGGGGGCATTGTCATTGACGTCCGAAATGGTTATGTGTACCCGGCTGGTTCCATACGCTGGAGGAGAGCCAGAGCGTGCCTGGATTTCCAGGTCAAGACTGGTGCAGGTCTCATGGTCCAAAGGAAGGGCTGTACGAATGGTACCAGAGGCACTGTCCACTGTGAAGTAGCCATCAGGGTCTCCAGAAGAGATGGAGTAGAAGATATCCTTAGAGACACCTAAAAGGAAGACAACAGTAAAAAAAGCATGTTACAATTTCCCAGAATGCTTGGTATTCAACTTACAATGATATAAAACAGAAAAAAACAGCAAATAGTTACATTTGAGAAGCTGGAAGCAGCAAATCTTTGACATTTCTGTCAATAAATGACTAAAAAAATATTTTTAAAAATCTACTAAAAGTTTCACGACTAAACAGGAATGAAAGTGATGAGAGACTGTTGATTTCCCACTCCACTTCTTGTAAGTGAATATATACCCAGCACATAAAACATTCACATGACAGATCCAAACCCAATTTTAGTAGACAGGGGTGTGGTGTATTTATTTCAGCTCATATCTCATGTAAGTGTTAATGAAGGACTGGGTTCACTCAAAGTGGGCGAGTGTCTGGATTCACTGAGCCTCGTACCGCCACACAGACAGAGATAAGTGTGCTTCTGTCCACTACACTACTGAGAACACTCCATTCTTACTCCCACTCAGACTTGTAGCACCATCCAAATCCATTTCTCCATCACTAATAGTGGGAGAATATAAAGGTCCAGCCACAGTGAAAATAATCTGCAGTAAAGCACATGCTGTGTGATGGATGTGATTTCTTAATGGAGTGCATGCTCTTGTTGCTTGCGTATTTGTACTGTTGAGAGGTAAATCATCGTGTACCCTCCAGCCCATTAGTGCATTTCTGTCCTGGTACTTGTCAGAAAGATGGAAACAGGTAAGTCACATAAAACAGGTTCCCAGTGGTGAGGAATGTGAAGTTAAATGATAAAAGCAAACATGCAATGAGTAAAGGAAGAGCAGACATAGACATACAGTAGTGTAAAGAAGAAAAAAAATAGGGAGGACATGAGTGTACAGGTGTCCTCCTCACCTGTCTTGGTGGCAGCGCGGACCACTCCCACCGCCGTCCCTCTGAGAACGTCCTCGGTCACGGTGAAGAAATATTGCGCCTGCTCAAACACGGGAGACGCCACCGAGCCTCCCACCACACTAACGTTCACCCTGGCATTGACTGGCGCCGTCAGACCACCACCGTCCTCAGCTGATATCACCATGGAGATTACTGTGTTGGCTTTGCCATGGAGCGAGCGAGAGAGAGAAATTACACCTGCAGAGAATAGAGATAAAGAGAAGAAATTTTACCCTATATCCACTGATTTTTAAATGCTCCAAAGTGGACACAAAGTTTGAGAGCACTAACTACAGAAAACAGATTTGAGGTTTTTAAAGGCTTTAGCCAAACTGTATAACAGACACAAAGACTGTAAAATCTTAACAGACCTTAGAAAATTAAAAAAAAAAACATTTAGATACTGCACTCGATGTCTGGACCATCTGAAAAGCACATGAAAACACAAAATCTACAAACACAATTTGTTCTTGTCTCTTCTTCAGCTCTGTTCTTCAGTTATGCTAAGGAGCTAGATTTATTAATTAATGATGAATTACATGAATTTAAATATGTGATTTAAATGTCGCTAAACCACTTTGAATCACATGAGTTCCTTTAGAGTTAGGGGCTGCTGTGCTAAGCTATGAGCGAGCTTTTAGAGAGACTAGTTTTGTTGCTTTCTTCTCTCCAGTATTATCTAAGACTTTAGCTACTGACTTATTTATGTCATATAACAAAGTCAGCTACTAAACTGATTTTTCAATTCAACGAAACATGAAAAATTTGATAAATTTGGTTTAGCTAAAGCTGGTTGCCTCAGCAGCTAGCCTCAACTAGCTATAGTGCATTTACTGCAATTTGGTTTGTAAATGTTCTGTTTTTTTCATTTGTTTGTTCGTTTTGCTATTTTTTGAACAAACATGACACACACACACACACACACACACACACACACACACATACACACACACACACCTGTGTCCTTGTTGAGGGTAAAGAAAGTGGAGCCTCCTCCAGGTACCGTGCGGTAGGTCACCCTGCCGTTTTCCCCAGCATCAGGGTCATTGGCTGTTACCTTGACGACGGAGGTTCCTGGGGCGCTATGGGTACTGAGACTGACTGTGTAGAGGACTGGATAAAAGGTGGGCCGGTTGTCATTAATATCCACCACTGAGACATGCACACGGACTACTGAGCTCAGACCACCCTGAAAAAGACAAAAAATTTTGAATTAGATTTGATTCAAGATTTTTTTATTAGAATAAGTCAGTACGCAGGATCACAACAGCTGGCTAATGCTGAAATGATATCATGGACCTTTACTGACTATACTATTGAAATAAAAGGCGGCTAAATCATAAGAGTGGACATTTAAATCACATCCTTCCTCCCTTCCCACACAGTATATCCCCAAAGACAACATTGAATTTGTTGTCTTTCCCTTGGTGACAGTGACAGTCCAGGACTTTCATGTTTTGAAACCATGACAATAGATTTATGTCACACTGTAAAGACGAAGCAGCTGTAACGGAAGACAGAAAGATGAGTTCTCTGGTGAAGATCCCTGAAATATGGAGCCAACCAACCGCTCTATGCATTTGTCAGCGAGTTGAAGAGTTTGCACTCATTACGCCGCATCTGTGGGCTTTAGTTTTACAAGACCATTAAAAACAGGGATAGTCGAGACGAAGAGAACAGACACCAGCTGGCTCAAGTGGGGAATGTGCTGGGGCTGCAAAGGAAGAAGCATTGTGGGGGTTGGATGGTAAATTATAGACCTGAATTTAATCTTTACCTGAACAGAGCTAAACAAAGAAAATGAGAACACTACCACTACAATGACTTATAATAGTACATGTGTAGCAATGGCTATGTATCCATTTCTTTATGCAACCCAACTATACACAAGAGAGAGAACGCTTTATTGAATTTATTTAAGTGCATCTATTGTGATTAATTGATGCTTTAAATGTGAATGGGTCTATTGGGATGATCCTAGAACAAAGACAGTGTAAATGTGGTCAGGTAAGGAATCATATTTAACTTTAATTGTATTATCCTATAGCAAAAGGTAATTTAAACAGACTGTTAAAATGGATCTGTTTCCCTACTTCTTTACTTTTTTCCTCCATGCACTCCTTCTGTTTTCCTCTGATTGCTTTGCCATGCTGTTGCGGTTCCCCTTGATATTTTTTGAAGACACTGGGTACAGGACAGGATGCTGTCGTCTTCAAACATATCCTGAATGTGTCTTTGATCAGATTTATTTTCCTGCAGCTGTACACATCTTTAATTTGCTTTCAGCCCGAGGCTTTGATCAGATGGAGCATTACACACACACAGTGGGCAAAGTGTTTGGTCACGGAGCAACACAAAGAAGTAACTTCAGTCTAGTTTGACGTTTCGGTCACCTTCAGAAATTTATGGCTATAGCTTTATATTTATCATGCACACATAAAAGGGGTATTGATGCTCTCATACTATAGTTTAAGGTAGAAGTGTTCTTACACCATCCGTTGCAGTGACAGTCAACTCAAACTTGTCCAGTCCCTCATCCCGGTCTAGAGCAGTGCTGGTGCACAGCTGACCCGTCTCCTTGTCTAGGGTGAAGTGTGTTGGCACCACACTTCCAGAGCCCGAGCCCAGAGTGTAGGATATGGCACCAAAGGAGCCCCGATCCTCATCTGTGGCTGACACCTGAGGGAAAAGAGGCATGAGGTAAGTGGACGGTCCAAAGGTATCAAACAGCCTGTGAGACATAAGGATCACATAAACACACAGAGCTGGTTCCAAAATCCGCGTGAAAGAAAACCTACACGTGTCATGATTATTATATACGAGCAAAGGGCCTTTCTGTTATCACAATAATGTCCCATAATACAGTCACCTCACAAGCCCATACATCTGCACTTGTCCAAATATCACACACCATAGCAGAACTTGTTATGATTTCCAGAGCACTATAAAAAAAAAAAAAAGACGAGCATCTGTGAGAGCAATTCACTTCTTTAGATCACATACAGTGTGTAAAAACAAAAAAAGGATAGATCTCCCCCGTGGTGTGTTGGCAAAGGGAACAGGTGGTGCGGTGTAACCGTGGATACACAGGGAGGGAGCTGACAGGTAACCTTTAGTAAAGGAAGAGTGGAGAGTGTTGACAGAGGTTGCGAGCTTGGTTCAGAGGTCAAGAGAGACACTTTAATGAATGTCGGAAGGTCAAGTGACATGAACTGGTTTTCAGCCGACATTTAAATGAGATACAGACTTATCTTACCCAGACTGTTAGAGCCATGTGCCTCCATTTTTCTCTTACAACTGACTTCAAACTGTTCACACAAAGACAGAGTTCCTGACCTAATCTTTGACCCATTACGTCTCATCCTAACATCCTTCTTTCTGCTTCACATGCACGAAAACACACCCACACAAATATACAATGTATAATTGCATTGTAAAATTTCCTTGTAAAACACAAAAAGGGAAATGTCCTCTGGTGCTCTGTGCTCCTGCCTCTGACTGAAGTTTTACACTGGTCCATAACATTGTTTGGTGGCGTTTATGGTGCTTGTTTTAAGTAGCAGTCTACCTCAGATCTCGAAAAAACCTTGAAAGCGAGCCAAGATCCAGGAGACCTTGTGATATGACCCGCTCCTGTGTCGTACAGTCTCTTCTCATACGGCAACAGAAAGATATCTGAAGTGTTTGATTTCACAATGACAAAAGACATTTTGTTTATGACGTTTTAATGACCAAAGAAGGATATTCCTTTGTGTCCGAATGAAATATGATATGCCGCTATAATAGTAAACTATTGAGGCCAACGTGAGGTATGTGAGACTTATTTTAATAGGATAACTATACGAAATAACTACAATGACTGTAGGATCAATATTGTTATTATCAAAATCTCACTTGGTTTACGTTTTTAACAGTAGCACCCAATATTCTTATGTAATATCATCGTACAGTTTAAAGTGCACGCTCTTCCACATCCGTTGTCGTATCGCGTTTTCCACCCTTCAACTTCTCAAAAAAGGGTTTAAATTGAAAAAGGGAAGAGACACATTTCTTGTGTCTACGCTTGTCGCTTAATGATTTCATCATACGCCTGAATCTTACATCTGAACTCGCCCCGGCCCTGAACCCCACAGAGCACAGGACCACCGTAGCAGACATCCGGCAACAACCCTCTTTCCGTCCCACCAACACATGTCTTCACCATTACATTTACCTACTGGCTATAGACAGACAGAGAGAAATACCACCACCTTGACTCATACTGTTGGTCCTATAGGACATTAAAACATGGGATTATTAGAGCAGCACTTTCTGGGTTTGTAGTCGCAGTGTTACCCTGGCTCGACGGTTGTGGTCACGGAGGGGGGTCAAACTGTGCCGCTTGCTTTGGTCAGTGTTTACAGCTGGGGGTTTTAGATCATTGCTGGGACTTCCTGTAGAGTACAGTGCTCAAACTGACACTATCTTTGGGATCTGGGCTCATGTCTGGGTGTTCCTCATATCTTTCTGGCTGGTCTGTGATGGATTAGCCACCTGTGGTGATGAGAGCTGGATGAACACGTACATGATCTCTCTCCCATACACATACACAGACACTCACATATATGATGACCCCATCCTTTTCACTAAATCTAATTAAAGCGATTTAAACATCCATGACCGCCCACCTGGTCACAGGGTGACTTCATCGACACAAAAGTCTGTAGATCACAAAGGCGTGGAGGGAAAGTTTGGTCTACCATGGATAAAGAAGCAAATGAGACATGACTGCGTTTGTTAGGTTTATATGAAATACAGGCGTTGGACATACAGGTAGTTTTGAATGGAGGCTTGGACTGGAAAGGACTTGCATTCAGGCTGGGAAACAAGAAGAGCAGGACATTGATTCTCCACACGCTCTAAAAATTCAAAAAACGCTCAACATTATGGATTCCTCATGCTGGAAAAAATATGCAATACAAACACAAGGAGGGTCCACAGTAAGAAAATGTCTACTTGGAAACATTTGGAGCTATAAAATAAAAACTTTAATGATTTGGGTTTTCCTGCTGCAACATATTGCACACAGTACAGAGGTTATGTAGTTCCAGGCAAAAAAAAAAAATTGCAGAGTGACAAAACAGAGACAGAGACAAAACTCAGTGGATGAAATACATGACAGTTTTGTCAGAGCACAACAGTTTGAAATGTGTAACAGAAGAAAATCACATCAAACCTCCTGAAGACAGGAGCTTGTAAGGATCAACTCTGTCATCAGTACATTTCCCACCTGTCAATCCATCTGACAGTAAAGCACCAATGTTCAGTTTCCACTGCACAGGCCAGCCGGTTGGATCAAACTGACATGCCGATTCTGATACCAAAAACTCCTCTCCCAATTTGTTGCCCTGTTCTGCACTTAGAGCACGCATCTCAACAATAAAATAAAAAGTAGCACAGCTCTGAAGCCAGCGAGGTAATCTAGTAAACACACACACACACTCGACGTTTCTTCTTAAATCAAGAGATCTGGTGGGCCAGACGAGGGTGTTTGCCAGGGAGAAGTTCCTCCCACGCTGGATCTTGTTCCCTCATCCGTGACGGACCAGCCAGCCCTCGGCTCTGCACACCTATTCCTCATCGTACTCCTCCGGAGGTGTCCCGCTGTGATAAACATACTACATAGCAACACAAACACAGACAGCAGCCCATACCTGTCAACATCTAAGTCTCTGTTGCTCTTAAGCATGCAGCCTGCTCGCATTGTGCTTGTGATATTTGTGGTTATAACTCCATATGGCTGTTCCACTTTTACACAGATTTTTGGATGAGGGTGTATTGTCGGTAGCAGGGTGGTCTAGTTGTTACAAGGCCTGTTCTTTAGCTGAAAAGTCAAAAGTTTGGTCTGGTTGGTTTTTGTAATGCTCTAGAGCAAGACACCAAACCTCGTAAGTGCCTCATTACCCACAGTTAAAGTTGTCTTGGATGACGCAGCATTTTACAGATATGAGCCGTGGAAGATAAAAAGAAATTCTTATCCTATTGTGGTCAATATTATATTAAAGTACCGTAATGGCGGTTTTGCAAGTTGATTTCCATGTGTTATTGGAATGAACTGAAACTAATGGCTGTCTGGAAGGTGGCAAATGTAGCAATGCTACACAATTTATAGTTAATGGGCTAAAACTTGCAAAACCACCAATGTGGTTCTTTTGCTAGGGTGCACTGATATCTCACCTGACGCCACTAAATTTAGAAGTGTGTGGAGAAAACATCGGGTAAACATGGCGTGGAGTGGAGCAGACCAAAGGTAACAAAGTGATTAAGGTTACTAAAACGATCAGTTAATTTTCTCCAGGGCAATCAGCTGTAGCATCTGAAAAGTGAGGTCATATCTGTATCAGTTTGCTGTGATCCATGATGCAAACTATGTGGGCACGTATTCTACTTATTTTTCAGCTTTTTGTTTGAACAGAGCTGCACACATTTTGCAGGAATATGGCACAAAAGTGTCTTCTTTGCCTGACAATTGACCGTGCATTTAAAGGGGCTATTTGTAAGTTTTCTCTGCTGATGAACATGGTTTCTTGCCGGAAGCAGGTCATGAAGATTGTAGCTTGACAAGAGCTTCGGCCATTGTTGCGTTGACAAGACAAGAGGTTATAATACGCCCTCTGAGCGGCGCTATGTCTACAGAGCCGATTGGAGGCTACAGAGGGTCATTATTGGAAAGTGACGGACCAGGGCTAGCTGGTTAGCGTGCTAACTTCAGTAGAAGAAGAGATGTGATAGAGACAAGAGTTAAAATTGGCGTTGATTTCCACCGCTGGAGACAGCTCTTGGCGAGTAAAGGAATGAAGTTTGATGCTGAACTCGCTACATTTCTTCTAGACTGGTGAGTAAACAGCTGCTAATGCTAACTCTAGCCATGTTGCAATCGGAAAACTCCTTTAAAGCTGATCATCATTTTTAATATGCAGTATCTGAGGTACCAGCTGGGTAGTTTCCTTTTAAACTTTGATCGTGTGCTCTGGACTTTCTGAGCATTTATCAGTGGAAAAATCATCAGAATCCAACCCGCCTTTAAAATCTACTGCTTCAGTTAAGCGTCTGCCAACCATCTGAACTTGTAATACATGCAACATAAATTCATCCAGCATGCCTTTCATACAGTACCATGATTTACACACAGTGCAGTTCATTGACCAGCTACTATATATCTGTGAAAAGACGCAGTGTAAGTCCTACACAGTACACGTCAGCGCAGTAAGGACTATGTGAAAAACAGTCAGGAAGAGCGTGCAGAGTATCGGATTCAGCCAGGACTCAGGCCTGGAGTTTTCTGCCCATAGAGAGCCATTCATCCCTGGCTGGGACAGAAGAGGAGCAATCACTCACTGGAGCATTAGCAAGGATCCAGACCTCATCATTCATTGGCCTCACAAACGCTCTCTCTCTTTCAGTCTCTTTGTCTCTCGTCCTTTCCACTTAGCCTTTCGCTGTCGTACGCTCCCACTGTCGCGAACTTTTGCTTTCAGATAGAGCGGATATGTCTCCGAGGGTCTACTTAGATCTCAAGACACACACCTAACCCCTTTCCTTTCTGCAACTCAACACTCGCCCACACTCATATATCAGTGGTATTTAATGCTGCACAGAAGGAGTGGTCTCCTGTCTGTGACATGGTGAAGATTAACAGGTATTGTCTAATGATACCAGCTGCCCAGCATTTATTGCACTGCTACCACTAGCTTTTATTTGCTTTTACTATCCTGGACTGTGCTTTTCCTGTTTTCTCCTTGTTTACTTTATTACTCCTTTCCCTTTCTATTTCCTCTCTCTGTTTCACTATACTCATGGCTTTATCCCTCTTGCCGTACTGTATCTCCGCTCCCCTTTCCTCCCCTCTATTCTCATCTTCTCCAGATGTGGGCGCTGCTCCAGATAGGCCCCGCTGTTCCCTGCAGTTTGTCTCTGTAAAACATCAGTTAGTGTCAGAGGGAGATTGCGCAGAGATTCTCAGAGGCAGCTGCACTTGTGGACTTTTATGGCTTCTCATGAAAGAGAGGGAGAGGGAGATATTCTATAGGCTTTCACGGTGAAACCTGTAAAACACAGAGAGGTATACCGAACTAATCCACTTCTTCCTTCTGACTGTTGCCAGGCCTGAATGTTAATAAAGCAATCATCATCTCCAAGGTCAAACAGGCCAAGAAGAAGCCTATATTAATGCAAAAGCAGGTCCACCACCAGTTGATTATGACTCATTTTTGTAGTTTTTGCCAGTTTCTGTTGGTTATAGTAACACCGCGCTCGCCAACATGCTGACTTTGAAACTAGGGCTAGATATCGAAACTCAGTTCTTTTTGAAATGGTACTGAATCTTAGTCTTGTTTACCAATTCTTTGATCAGATATTTCCTCTTTTAAATCATGATTTTGGTAATTTTACAATATTTTTTTAATCTTTTGCTTAATTTTCTGTTTTAAGTTTGTTTCGCAAATCTGGGAGTTTGATTGTTTATCATGGCTGCTTATGTTTTCTTTCCCCATCTGACTAATTTTTAAGGATGTCACTACAATCCCAGATCTAAGAAATTAACTTGATGAGAACAATCTTATTATTATCGATATAAAAACAATGGCAGGAACTATGAAAATTAGACCCAAACTGTAATAAACCTGAATTATTCTTTAAAGCAGCGGCAATGACCATAAAAGAGCATGAGAACTGTGAAGCAAATGCATCGTTCCCGGATAATTGCACACAAGCTGAAGTTATTTACAACAAATGAAATTGTTTGGGAGTCTGGATTTGAAAGTAGTAACTGGTGTCAGGGTGTTGTATAGCGCTAAAACACTCATTTAACTTTGCTGCTCTTTTTCCACTGACACATTCCTTCACTCTCCAGTGAGCATGCATTCCTCGTATTAGGCATTCTCAAGTCTCCAAATCAATTTCTTCCTCACTGTTGCCAATGAGTTGAGGCACTGTGGGTACAATTAAGATATATGGCAGGAAGGGAGAGAAGGGAGGGGAAGGTGGAAGAGGGAATGAAAAAAGGAGGGGTGGATGTGTGGGGGTTTGGCAAAGGAACAAAAGGCAGGGCTAATGATAACATGAGACCTTGAAATGGGAACGATGAGGACCAAGGCTTCATCTCGCGTCTTATTCCATCTCCATTCCTTCCTTGACCTCCCCCTTTCCATCTTTTTTTTTTTTTTTTTTTAGCGTCTCCCCTCTTTTCTATCCTCTCCCTCGCTCGTTCTTTCAGCACCCTATTATGGCAAGTGCTTGTTGTCTTTCATGTGGAGTTCACGGCTGGAAATGATTAGGAACATCAAACCACTGAAGGGAAGAGAAGGAGAGGGAGGTGAAAGAGACGGAGCGGGAGAGATTGACTTCTATATTTGGAAGAAAGAATGCTAATATTATTAATGATCATAATAAAGGATGATGGCCACTGGAACTCTCTCTTTCTCTTTCTGTCTCCCGCAAATGTGAAAAGTTGTGCACGAACACACACACACACACACACACACACACACACACACACACACATATATACATATACAGCAGGATGGTCCACACTCAAAGCTAAACAGTAAACTATACCATAGAGTTACAGCTTTAGCCCATGGGGTTTAACGTGCAGACATGTGGTGTGTGTTAGGAAGTTTATCTTTGGGCTGCATCTCATGTTAAAGAACACAAGGCTTGGTTTCGCCCACGTTGGTTGAACAACATGCTGTCACTCTCTGCGCCTGCTTATACTCGAGGCTTAGCAACAAAACAAAAGATGGACCTCAGCAGCAATCTGATACTCTGATTGCAGGCAACTTGCTTCGCCAGTCCCCCAGCAGCAAGTGGCAAGAGTGTGTGTGTTGCTTTGCTGAAATAAAACAGCCAAAAAAAAAAAAAAAAAAAAAAAAGGGACCAGGATTCTGTTTCGTAACAAGTCAAATCTGAGTCATGGGGGAGTCGAGATTAAGCCTAAGATCATCAAAAGTTTCCGAAGACCAAGCATGAACTATGTTGATTTTATAGAGCTCTAAAAGCGGTAATTTCTGCCATTAGTGAAGCTGGAACCAGTGAATATTTAGCCCAAGATGAGATTATCTTAATTGCTCGAAGTTAATTTTTCAGCCGATTGATTAACTGACTAATCGTTTCAGCGTTATAACATCGAGTACTACGTGTTACCCTCCGGACACATCTTTAGATTTTAATAAGTAACTGGAACAGGAAAATCATCAGAGGTGCAATCGCCCTGTGGATCAATAACGACCTGTCATCTCTTTTCTAAAAACAAGAAGAGAAGGGAAGGCGAGGGAGCTGAGCTGTGAGGTGGGAGGGAGGGAGGGAGGGAGATAAAAAGCTGGTTACAGGGATGGACAGAGGGCCGGGGGAGCACAATGAGGGATGACATCACCTTACTGGACTCTGAGGAGTGATAAGGGACGCAGGGGATTTAGATGGTAGTGATCCTATCTTGCGCAAAGCCCTGCAATGTGGCAACTCTTAACCCCGGTGCGCAATTGTGCATGTGCCTGTCTACTGTAATGTGTGTGTCGGTGCCTCCCCGCGACCCCTCCCCTCCCTTTTCAAAGTGAATCCTGTGGGCCCTGACTGACAGCTGGCCTAATCAGCGCGGAAATCAGCCTTATTTTTTTTACTTACTGTTAAATATTTATAGCCATTTAAACCCCCTGTCTCTGTTTGTGTGCCGAGGCCTCGGCAAAAGACTCTCGCTGAGGGCCGGTGCAGCAGCTGCTAGCGACAGATCTGCATATCTGTGAAATACCAGAGATTTTAGTGTCGCTGTCTGCTAACAGGGAAGCTAATGAGGAGCTTGAGGTCAAGTGTCAAAGCTGAGGGGTGAGTGTGCACGTTTACCGCCCGCCGAGACGAATAAAAATTGCAGCTATATATTCACAGTTGGTCATTAAATGCTCTTAAGTCTGGATACAATAGAAGCAACAGAAGCATTGGGAGTTTTTTTTTATTTTTTTTTTTTATTATTAAGCATAATTAGGGGAACCGACATTGCGCCCCTGTCAGTGATCCTTGGTCAGCAATCAAATTCAGGCATTTGTGAGCGTAATGAGGCTCAACGCCGTCACATTGTTGATGAGCGGTGCAACTCTCCTGTTTTATGTTTTCTGAAGACGTTAAAATCCTGCTACAAGAGGGGAAAAAAAACGCAACGCATGAAAGCAAAGTTTCCTCCAAGCCAGCATCTTTGATTTACACAGCGAGGTCTGTAATATAAAGCGAGTGATGATTATCACTTATTGTCTTGCAGTTGTAATTTTGCTCCAGAGATGAAGAGAAAACAGTAATTAAGGAGCGAGAGAGCACAAAGGCGGATTGCAGTTGGAGCTCAGACTGAGGGCACTGCTGTCTGAGACCGTCTGAGCTGTTGGGTTTTTTGGATGAACGAGACGATGAATGACTGAGGGGGTGAGCGGGCCCGACGGTTGCCTCGGGGACACCACTCTGGGTAATTTCAAATCCTCTAACTAGCTAAAACAGCAGTGTGTGTTTAGGAGGATGCATCTGTGTTTCTGCTGCAGCACTTCTCCGGGAATGGGAGCAGACATGTGTGTGTGTATATATAAATTTTGGGCATTTTCGTGGTTTATCCAATAAAAACATGACAAAGAGATGGGGAGAGTGTGGAATCTGTTTTGTTTTTTTGTTTTTTTTCCCCTCCGCTGGGACACCACAGGATTTTTTATTTTCTCTTTGACGAGTGTGTGAGACTCTTTGACCAAATCTTAAAGGATATCATTGGGAGCGGGCACTCAGAATTTGAGGGTTAGCATCTTGTTGAAGGTTATTGTTTCCAATTTGTATTTTATGTTGTTAAGTATTGTCTGCATGGAAAGACAGGAAGCTAGAAGATGGTCCGTGCACAATAATAAACTCTCTGGAAAATGGTTCAGTGTGTGGGTTTTGCAAATTGGCAAATGTTGTGTTGTGATATTCAGTCTGTGTGTGTGTGTGTGTGTGTGTGTGTGTGTGTGTGTGTGTGTGTGTCAGTGTGTGTGTGTGTGTGTGTGTGTGTGTGTGTGTGTGTGTGTGTGTGTGTGTGTGTGTGGGTGTGTTACATGGGCGGACAAGGGAAGCAGTTCTGATTATGTGTATTGATTAGTCCATCTGTGAGAGCAAAATGCAGAGAGGAGGAGATCAATAGGTGTGATTTAAACAATCCATCATGAAGACAGCTGCTAAGAGCTAAAATATGCTTAATAAGATTCTGTCATCAGCAAAATTTCAAAATCTCATCAAAGGGACGACAAAAATGTTACTTTGAACTGGCAGTGAATTAGATACGTGCCGCCAAGAAAACAATCTGTTATCTCCGTTTATATTCTGCGGGCGAGTTTTTCCTGATAGAAGCTGATGTTTTACAGTCTTTAAATAAACAGAATTACCACCATCGCCATATTAGTCTGAAGTGTTTAGACAAACTTTTCTAATCTGGGGCCAACGGGAAAACTCCTGCCCTCTCAATAATACGGTTCAAGTTCATACTCAAATAGAGATACATGCACCACCCTCTAAACACGGCACACAAAAGGTTCAGGCTTATCCCCTTTTGATTGCACGGCTTCGCTCCACTCAACCAAAATAGCGTCTCTAAGCTTCTGTAGCCCTCCACCCATTTGGTCGTGCTTCCTGGATGTGATCCCCGAGGCCACGGGACAGTTTCATCATCACGGCCTCGTCAGTTGCGTGTCAACACTGAGCTCCAGCGCTAAGGACAGTGGGGGGTAAATCAATTTACACCAGGCTCCAGCCAAATAATGATGAATTTTGGTTGTAGGATATTTTTCTACCAGTTAAAATGGCTGTTGGTAACGGTTACTAAAAGCATTTAGACATTAGAAATGGCCAATAATTCAATATTATCATTTGTGATATCATATTGTGATGATAGTGCCATAAAAAAAACAATAAAATCAGTTACTGAAGATTTAGTTTTACACATCTGAACGTGAAACATTTTGTTGCAATTAACATCATTAGTATTTAATTTGTTTTTAATACATTCCACTTAATCTGATGTGCAGTATATCTCTATTAGAGGAATGCAATATTGTGACTGCCCACCCCTAGCGCTAAGCTATTTTGAAAATGTACGCGGCTGATAAACTGTCAAAGCAACTTGGGAATTTTTAGATGTATCAATTGACTATGGACAACTGGAAAAAAAAACAAAAAAAACAACAAAAAGCCTTGTTTCTGTGAGCGGAGAACCCAAACATGACTCACTGAAAAACCACAGACGTTTCTCCACCTCTCGCCACGTTCAAAACATGGCATATAAAAATGGCTGACCTCATGCAAACACGGAGGTAAACTCCAAAAATCATTTGTCTCTGCCACAATGATTCCATGTATCTTTACGCCTACGGCACTGCCGTGGTTAGGGCATCGTCGTACGTTGCCAGATGGAAGCCTTTAACTCAAAGACTTATTACATTATTTATCTATTATTATCTCTGCCCAGGGGCTAAGAATACAATAAATCTAGCCAAACTTGAGTTAAAGGATTCTGCCCTGACATGTTTCCAATTCAAACTAAATCACGGGTTTATAAAGTAAATCTGATTGAAACCAAGTCCCCCCTCTGTGGAGCAGCAGGCTTTTTTAAATACATACAGGCTCGCAGGCTCGTCGAAGCCTGAATTTCTCCACATAAACATTTATGTTTCGGTGTCATTTTATTTCTCAATCTGTAAACTAAAAATGCAGCTTTGTGGGAGGTTCGCACTAATAAAGCAGAGTGTGTTTATCAATGTAAGTAAGCTCGGCTTTATTGGGGACAGACTAAACCTCGCTTATTTCTGCCCTCCAGGAAAGGGTCGCACAAAGAGCCAAAGAGTCATCTGATAGTATTAGCTTCAGAGATGAGGGTCATTACAAACTGTGTGTGGGTGCACATGTGTGTGTGTGTGTGTGTGTGTGTGTGTGTGTATGTGTGTGTGTGTGTGTGCGCGTGTTGATTAAATCAGGGTGAGTCTTAAGGGTCAAAGGTGAGCCAAACTTCCAGCTGCGCCTTTCTTTCCTTGACCCCTAAAGATGAGTGGGTGTGTGTGTTTGTGTGTGTGTGTGGGCGTGCGTGTGTGTGCGTGTGTGTAACAGGTCACCCGTGACAAAACATGAATGCTGTCACTGACAGCATTGGAGGGAACACCTGTTATCTTTGTACAAGAGGCAGGAGTGTGGCAGCCTTGATTATAGGGAATCTATTTGTATATTTTTGTTACAAAGAAAAAAGACACGGAAGAAGAGGTTTGTGATCAAAAACCTGTGATGTGACAGCACGGTTAATCTCACTTGCCTTTTTTTTTTTCTTTTTTTGAAGCATGGCAGATATGCACACTGAATACATTCAACCAGCTGTGTGTGTGTGTGTGTGTGTTTTCTTTGTCTGCCTCAGCTTTCGTCCTTCATCCGTGTCTGTAGTTTCTCCATGTCGCTCTCTCTTTCCCTGATTCTTCCCGAGGTCAGGTCAGTTAGCGACCTCCTCCTGGGGGAGGTGATAATAGTAAAAGATAGCAGGAGCACCCCCTGAGCTCTGAGCTTACATCTGGTGTTGGGTTACTCTGATAGTTGTTGACTGCAGAGAGCCACAGCGGCTCCCAAACCATAAGATCCTTTGTGTGTGTTTGTGCACAGTTTTATAGCGACCCAGCACACTTCAAACTGTAAATCAGAAAACATAACAATGTGCATCTGTCGTTTTATATTGTCCTATAGTGTGTATAGGAAGCCACCCTCTCAAACAAGAGAGAAACAACTAACACCAACAAGCCTGTATATGACAGCCTCTTTCTGTACCTGCCTCACATTCACAGGAACACACACACACACATACTGCAGGTGTGCACGTGCAGCCACAGGCAGGCATGTTTTGACCTAAATACACTCATTCTCGTACAAATTGAGAGCCCCATACTTGAAAAAAATGCACAATTACACCAAAGCAGGTCATTTAATGAACCTCAAAGAGCTTCAGCACAGAGTTTTGTGTAATGAAAGCTATTTAAATAAGCCAATTAAACTGGTTGGCAGCTTGACAACTTTAAAGTAAAAAAAAACAAAAAAAAAACAAGTCTAATTTTGTTGGTGTTCATGTCAACATTAAAACACCATCTTTGATATGAGGAATCTTCAACCGATCACTCAACAACTACTCGTGAAAACCTGGAACGACACTTCCCTGGATGAAATGAAAAATAGCAAGACGGTGGTTCTCCGCTCTCAGAGCGCCGCTCCTCGGAAAACATTCAGCTAATGAAGTTGAATTGCACACAATCAGCTTTTGGGCAACGCTGTGAGATGTGACCGGATGCTCTGCGGCTGCATCCGTTATCAAGTCTTCAAGCCAAATGTTTTTGAAGATGTTCCCGCTGACGTTCCCTCAGTGTTGTTGTCTCCCTGCAGATGTCCCATCTGTTATTGTTAGACGAGATCTTCGCCAGCTTACAGTAATATTATAAAAACCAAAACTCGTGCATGTTACAGGTGCATATCTGATCATTTCTGTGTCTGCAGTGCGTTGCTTTACATGACCTTGACCTCGTGCATGTCTGTGGTCATGTGCATGAGAAGGGGGGCGAACAACAAGCACCAAAACTAAATGGCTGCTAATATTAGACCTCTCACTGACAATGGAGCTAAGCTGATTGTGCAGTTAGGAGAAACAGGCAGCTACGATAAATGAATTAGCCTCTGACTGACCCGGGCCTGAACCACAGCCAGAGAGTCAGAGATGGGTCACCCGGGCAGCGACTGTGGAGAGAAACATAAAGAGGTTCTTCTCTGTACGTTAACGCTCATTAGCATCGAGGTCGACGGCGAAATGAAACCTAACACAGTTAGCAAATTCAATGTTGAGAGGGTTAAACTATCCGGGTCCCATGCAAGACCCTGAAGGGTCACGAACTCCGCCAGCTACGCATGATGTGCGTTGACGATGTGAAGACTGATAGGTCCGGTTAAAACGTATATTTCTCATTAACCCGCACACAAGAAGAGACACACACTCGCGCACAGTATAGGCGTACTGTCGCACAAACTGCTGAATGGTCCACTTGTAGTCGAAGCTATTACATCTTAATGAACGCTATTGATTAACTTTATCCTGCTGAAGGTTCAGGAGCCAAACGCTTGCCTACTCGTCACACACACACAAACACAAACACACACACACACACACACACACTCATTTAATTGACCCACCGAGATGCGAGAAGCCTCCATGTGTATCTGTGGGGGGGGATATTAGACACTGCGATTACAGATTCATACACAGCCTAAGGGGGTGAAAAACTAGCTTATCCTTGTTAAATTAATTTCCTGACTCTGCATATGTGAGGTGAATATGAGGAAGTGGTGAGAAACACATCCCTGATTCCTAAAGCACCTGTTAAATAACAGTTCATGCAGGACCAAAGCCTGATCCCCAGAATTTTTGACCGTGCTTAGAAGCGGCAGCCAAGTTATTCTGGGGATAAACTGTTCTGTCTAAAGCTACCTTGGCTGCTTAAATCATCTTTGTCTTTCTCCGCTCTCTCTGTTCTTTCCTTTATTCGGTCCCCGCTTTTCATCTTCTCTCATCGGTTCCTCCAGAGAGGATTAAAGTTAATTGT
Source organism: Seriola dumerili (assembly GCF_002260705.1). NCBI lineage: Eukaryota > Metazoa > Chordata > Actinopteri > Carangiformes > Carangidae > Seriola > Seriola dumerili. Next base: position 2,351,671 of record NW_019174295.1, on the reverse strand, counting down.
TCCTTTGGGTCAGCAACTTTCTCTCTCATTTGTCTCTCTGTCCCTCTGATTTCAGCGCTAACAAAAGACCGTCACTGCAGACAGTGATGGCTCAGCCGTCCAGCAGGGAACCTATCAGATTAAAGCGCGCACCGGAGGCCTCGTAAAAAAACCCAAAACACACTTGATAAACCAGGTTGTCAGTGATTTAGTGCATCTATTAAAGACACATTCATGTGCACAGAGGTATACAAGCACACATGTGCACGTCCCCTCCTCCCCCCATTATCATCCCATCCTCCACGGTTAGCTCAGCCAACTGGAATTTCCAAGAAAAACAGGTTGGCTATGCATGATGCAGCCCCGGGGTCAGAGACACAGCCAACTCCTGCAGGGAGCGAATCAGGCAGGGATGAGGGGAAAGGGGAGGACAAGAGACAGAGGGAGAGTATGAGTGAAAAAAAAAAAAAGAAGAGGAAGAGGGACAGGGAGGTTAGCGTTGCACACCTACAGACGTGCTGAAAGAGGTCTTAAATCAGCTGCGTGTCCGCACTTCATCAGTCAGTTCGCTGGGAAATGACTTCTCAACACAGACACACACTGCGAGCACCGTGCAGCACGGTAGTAACCTCAAACACAAACACTGCAGACATGAACCGGGCAGACGGGGGCCCTGAGCTACAGATTACTCTATTGTCTCCAGTAAAAGAAGTACAACAACATACCACAGGTACTGAAAAGAATGTTGAATACTTAGACAGTCACTTTATCTGAATGTTGGGAAACTCAAAATCCTAATTGCTTAAACAGAGGCGAAGAAGCCGAGATAAGTGGGAATGAAGATTAATTTAAAGCTGAATCGTCTCCGCATAGAGAGACTTTGGCTTCAAAGAAAGAATTAATGAGACTCCAGCGACTGATTAATTGAGGGGCCTTTTCTTGCTTCATCATTCCATCTTTCCTGCTATCTGTATCTCCGCCGCTTTCATTCACTGTGCTGAATCATTACCACAGCATCTCTGACGTGATTAACCACAGCAAAGGAAAAAAAAAAAAAAAAAAAAGCCAACACAGCACTGATTACCTCATCTCTCATGCAGAAAAAGTTTGAGCTAATTTACGTTCACAGGAGATAGAAAAAGATGTCGTCACCCTCCAAAAAAAGTTGGAGAATGGAAAAAAAAAAAAAAGTTGGAGAGACTTTACAATGTCTTTGGCAGAGTGAAAAACAGGGGAGAATTGCCAGCAGCAACAGAGATGCTACTTCCAGCCTTTCCGGTCCGGACTCCACATCTCAATGGACGTGATCAGCTCAGCTGCGTGCGCTCTGCTGTGTACATCATGATGCACCTGTCGTTTCCATCCCACACAGCATAGCAAGGAAGAAGGAAGGACGTGTCAACAGAAGTCAGGAGTTAACGGGATAAAAGAGAGATTACACTAATGGGTATGGTACTGAGGGATGAGGTGGTGATGCGCGGGGGAAAGTGTCGGGTACAGTATGTGTTGGGAGGAATGGAAATTGTTTGGATAAGGAGCGTGTGTGAGGGAAGGTGCATATATACATATAGATATATATGTCTATATATATATCTATGGAGGGAAAGCTGAACTAATGTGGTGTTTTGGAGATGTGAAGAAGAGGGTTAAGGAAGACAAAGAGAACAGAGGAGAATTAACACTTTGGTGACAGAATACAGTAGTATTTATGGTTTCATATGAAGTATGGATGAAAGAAAAAATAGGAATTATCTCTCTGTGAATCTTCTTTACACGTCAGTTACCTATTTGGGGCGTCATTTGTTCCCCCAGTAATTGAGGGGAGGACATGCGATGAAGGTTGAGAGGTTTAGCTGGGAGTCAGAGGGGAGATTAGCTTGAAGTCACGGGGGAAACAGACCTCCAGCACAGCATAAGCCAAGGGGTTCAAGGTAGGAGGCGCTGACTAAGATGCACTAAGCCACACGGTAATGGGAAATGATGGGGTCCCAGCTATCACATGGCTGGTCACACCAAAGGCTGCCTGGGAGAGGGGTGAGACAGGGGTGGTGGATTTGGGGGGGTGAGAGGGGGTGGCGTAGATTATTACTCAGATCAAAGCCACGTTTGAGTGGATTTGGGTTTCAGAAACGGGAGGAGAAAAGGGGCAGAGTGGAAGATGAAGGGGGGGGGCAGAGATCTAAAGATACAGTGAACAGTATTTTACAGTAACACAGATCTTGTTTGCCAATTACCTTCAATCATAAAGCATAATAAGTAATAAAACTGTAACCTTTCCCTCTGCAGCTACACCCCTAAACACACAGCATTCACCCTTTCCTCCATGATGCACCTGCTATGACAGATTTGCATCCCCCCACCCCTCATTCCCTGCCCCCACTTTACTGCACTGCTGCCAAAATCAGCTTCTGCCCACACTTCCTCTCCGTGTGCTTACCCCTTAATGTATTTACTTGACCTCCAAGAGGCATCCATATGATGATGTTTTTCTCACCCCCTAAACCCCCCCCCCCCCCCCCCCCACCGCTCAGATAGCAGCATCACACCTTAGCCAGCAAAGCTCCCCATCTCTGGGTGTCACGTTTAGCTCAGCTCAGCACTTACAAAAAGGAGGATGACAAGAGGGACAACTGATACGACTGCAAGAGAAAAGTGGGGCGAAACACAGCGGCGGAGACGGAGGGATGAGAACGACAGAGGAGGGGAGGGATGTAACAGTTGGAGGAGGGAGGGGAGGAAAAGGAGGTCCCCTGTTGTCTTTAAAGTCTTATTGGTTTTCTCTTTCATTACAGAGACAGTGTTGACTCGGCACACTGCTTGCCTTGACCCACACACATAACAAAGCACTAACTCATATGCATCCCGAATCATGTATGTGCAGACTTCTGCACTTTTTTTTTTAAAATCTATAATGAAAAATACAACAAAAAGTACTTGATCCAGCAGCAGAACGTCAACGTGGACCTGACGTTCTGCTCAGTAGCAAAACCTCCAGCGTGCAGAGATTTGCCTCTGTGAGACAAAAGGGTAAATACGCCTCCTGTGTCTCTTCTGAGTGAAGCATGAAAGGGGAGCAGCTTCTTGGACGATGTAGAAACAACATGCCCCTGTAAATTTCTATCTTAAACACATTGCTCCCCGAAGGGCCAGTCAAAACTTCCCTGTCAGACCCGGTTAGCAAACCCGCTACGGATGCACAATGGCGCCTTGTGTGTAGGGGGCCAACCCAAACGTTCCCCTTGTTGGCCCTTCTCTGCCAGGACAGGGTATTTCCCTTAAACCTGCTTTTTTTTTTTTAACACTTCCAGTTCCCTTTTGCCACTTCCTCCTCTCCTCTTCGCGTCCCACGTTTTCCATCCCCGTCACCTCAATCTCATCTTTGCGTCCTTTGCTGAAAGTGAAACCTGGAAGTCCTGGGTGACTAAACTGCAATGATTTATTTTCCTTTTCCTTCTTTTTTCTCTTTTCTTTTATTTAATATGGTTGCAATTCATCTCTACTTTGGAATTTTAAACCCTCATGTCCAACTCCATTCCCGTGCATGCTTCTGCATCTCAGGCATGTACATTTTTTCATTTGCATTTTATTTTCTGTCTTCAGTTTTGGTCACAGTTTACTGTCCGTTACTTCACGGACAGGGTGTGTCACATTCATTTCTGGATGTGTTTTTTTTCTCTACAGTCCACTCTCATTTTGGTTTTGACCAAGGAAGAGAGAACCCAGAAATATTTGTGGTTGATTTTTATTTTACTTCAGTTACTTTAGGGTGTATTGTGTGTCCTCTGCTGTAGATTCATTCAGCAGTTGCTGAACTGCATCATTGGAAAGTAATCCAAACTGTATCATCTTCAGAGTCATTGTCCTCTCAGAAACACATGCAAGAGCACTTGTGTGTGTGTGTGTGTGTGTGTGTGTGTGTGTTTGTGTGTGTGTGTGTGTGTGTGTTTACTTTTATCGTAATAAACATTTAAATATGTTTCTGAACTGCAACCAGCTCTGAAAGTGATGTGGTTTGCAAATGGACCGCAAACTAAAACTGACTCTAACCCCTGCTGTTCCAAAAAAGAGAAAACACACACACATACTCACATTCTGTAAACAATGGATTTTAGTGATGAGCAGATGGAAATTTTCTGTTTTGCTCAGGATTTTCCCACAAATTTCCACTTTATTTTGAAAGTCTTCTTCCCGGAATGCTAGTAAGCAATAGCTTCAGTCTTACATCTATTAAAGTTAACAGCTCAGCTTTTAAAGCTGGTTTTGGCAGACTTTTTCCTTACAAAAAAAAATGAAGAAAATGTCCATATGTGCGTCTTATTTCATTCTCATGGTGACACTGGTGTTATAATTTAATCTATGAGACATTAACAAGGTTGTGAAAAGTCTTAGATTTACCTTTATAAAGCACAAAACTCAACACTGGTGCCAAAGCTAATATGAAAATTTGCATGTGATATCATCTGGCCTAATGGACAAAAGAACTGCCAAAGAACCCTTTTAAAACAGGAAAAAACCCCAGTTAAGCCTTCATTCCTTTCAAAGTCCTTTTCATCCCCAGAGTTTTTAATCTCTGTTTTTCCCTCTTGTCTTTTGCTTCCCACTCTCCTCCTCTCTCACTCTCTCCATACTCCAGTCGGTGCCAGCCTCCGCTCCCTTTGTTCTCCGCTAGGTGTGGCCGATGACAGAAGGCTAGGGGGCAGTAAACTCAGCTGCTGTAGCGCTGCTTCACTGATTCACCGCTTCGGTGCTCTCGCTAATCTCCAGGCCTCACTGTGGCACATACTGGCACAGAGCTGCACACATGCACACAGGCCTGTGCACACACAGTACAGCACAACTGCTGTGAACAAAGGATATCAGGCTACAGTATGTACAGTAAGACGAAACACAATCACATCAGTGAACAATTTCTGTACAAACCAATGAAGCAAAATCGGATCTTTCCAGCAGCATAATGCATATTGAGAACTCATATTGAGGCTTACCACAGCAGAACACCAGCTGCAGTGCACCTTTCATTAAGGAACTGGCTCCATCAGTAGATACTGTGTTTCCCTCGCTCAGTGTTTTCACCAGAGCAGCAAACTGTGCAGTGTCAGGTTCAGACAACAGAGAATGAAGAAAAGCTGAGTGGCGTCACATACACCCAGATGCAGTTGATTACTTTGCTTAAAGTTACTCATCATCATCATCATAGTTTCTGATTGGGCCAACATAAGATGGCACATTCATGCAGAACTTGTATACAATATACAAAAATATGAGATATCCACCATTTGAAAACACTTATATCCTGGCTAACAGAAATATAACAAATATTATTCTGAATAACGCAACAATTGCAAGAGCACCACAGAAGAGTGTGACTGCACTGGTTTTAACTGGAATATGAGGAAGATTTTTCCACAGCTGGAAGCAAAGTGCAGTTTTCTGAAACAGAAACTATGAGCACAGTGTGAGTCACTATTTCAGTGCTAGTGGACACACAGAGAGTCACCTGATGACATCCTCTCTTCAAGCCTCGATGGTCTGGTTTTCTCTTTGGCAGACAGGTGTCATAGATATCAACAATCATTGCAACAGCAGAATGAAAATCATGTATTTGGCTGAATTTTACCTTTAAACTGAAGCCCAGAATTGTAATTCTTAAAGTCAAAAGAGCCTTAAGGCTTTTACTTATTTAACTGCTCTCTTCTATAGTATTACAGAAACAGATAAATTGAATTGCATTTAATGCACATTGATTTTTCTTTGTCATCCTATATGAGCCATTTTGGTATCAGGCCCTTCACTTGATTCTGATGAGCCCGTACACCATCCAGCCAAATACTCCGAATACAATGAAGTGATTCTACGTTTACATTACGCCAAACTTTATGATTACATATGATGGGAAGGAGATTACACACAATCAGCGCAACATTGCTACATGGCACTACAACAATGTTTTCATTAGACGGGGTCCCCAGGCAAGATGAAAAGTACGACAAAGAAATAAAGTTCGAGGCGAGCAGCGCAACAATTCCAGCTCAAGTTTAATGTGCAAGTCCACGTCATTACCCCTGGGTTCAGTTCCCTCCATACCCCGCTGGCATGGGAGCGAGTGTTGGATGAAGAGCGAGGCTACATTAAATTGTCAGCACTGTGTTGGTTAGACCCTGTCCTATTCTGACCTGCCTGCATTATGTCCCGCAGCGCACAGCGCAGTCTTTGCCGGCTTCATCACACTCCGCAGCTGCTATAAACAAGGCTCGGGGCCAGGTATATCCGGTGACTTCCCAGTGAAACCCTACAGAGGGATTCAGCCTTACTGGCATGACTTAATTCAACAATGATGAAACGCACAGCTAAGTAGAGCACCGCAGTTCTGTCATTGTTGAGTAGTTCTGAACGTTTGCCTTACATGGGCTTTGAAATAAAACCATAGATGAGGGAAGAGAAGCAAAAGCTGTTAAGAGTTGGACTGGAAGACTGACGCGTTCTCCTGGACACACTGAGACCAGACCACCCGAGCTGTGGCCTTTGTTCCACAAGAACAAGAAGATGGCTGATAATCCCTGTGTTTTTTTTAAGATCCCTCCTCCACACACACACACACACACACACACACACACATGCACGTACGTAAGCAGGCAGAACACGCGTCAGAGAAACCTTATCTGGTCATTTCACCTCAGGGATAACTGATACAGTGAATAGGGGACATGAGTGGAGTGAGAATATTAAATCAGTCACTCTTGTGTCGTGTGTGTGCAGACGAGTCCAAATGTGCACTTTCAGGTATTCAGGCATGTATTTTACGGCTTGCAGTGGGTGGTTTTGTATGATAAGTATTGGACATTTTCATATTAGAATGTGTTTTTCATTTTAATGTAGGAAATGCTAATCTCCCGTGAAGTCACATATCAAATAAAACACCATAGAACCCTTGTTACACCTAAATTTGGCTTTAAAAAAGAAAAGAAGGTCGTTATCTTTTCCCTATTTATTCGTTTGCCAGATATAGCTGACCTAAATCAACGAATTACAACCCAATTCGACAGTGGTGCGTGCTGTTTAAATGCAAAATACAGGGGAAATTGTTGCAGAATCACTATAACATTTAAATTTTATGGGGAGCTGACACCCTGAAGATGACCAGATATGTTCCTAGAGTTTAATGGGAACAAGGACATGAGTTCATGTTTTCCTACAGTTTATTGAGGAAACAGAACAAGTGATTTACGGAGTATAAAATCACCAATTTGATTAAATTAGCTTTGCCATGTCCTTCAATTTGTGCCCTGTCTTTGATTATACTTGCACGGTTATGGTGGACTTCCAGTCTCTTGGACCAAGACACAAGCGGTGTGAGACGGTATTAGAACCAAGACAGGAAATGATGCGATAAACCAGGAAGTTGCCACTATTGTTAGGACCAAAAAACGGAAGTTCTGCTCAGGACGATATGCTCAGGAGCTGGACCTCCAGGCAGAAATCACACAAGAAAAGCACAGGGAGAAAAAACACACACATGCCTTCACACAGTCTTTGTCAACCTTATATCCTCTAATTGACTTCTACAAACTTCATATTTTTCATTTGAATACACATCTACTAAGTCTGTAGTTGCTTTTAGATTAATTTAACTGATGAAGAAATAAAAAGAAACAAAAAAAAAGAAAAAAAAATGGCTGCCACACCTATGACAGAGCGATTGGCATTCCTCAGGCTTTGTAATGTAACCAAGTGGAAACACTGAGGTCATAAGTTAACATACCTATAAAAAATGACAACAATTTTAAAGCAAGTTAAAGGACTATGAAGCTCTGAATCACAAAAAAGGTACAACAAATAATACATACAGTATATAGATTCATATGTATGTGTATGCATATGAACATATATGCATATGAATTCTAGCTAAAGAATAACACATTTATGTATTACACAGCTATAAGAAATGATTTGTTCAGTTAGTTTTTTTAATGATCTGTGTCTGGGGAATAAACATCATTGAACGGTGATTGTGAAGCAAACTGTTGCTGTGGCTGTTCTGTTGACCTAAGAGATAATTGTATCTTTTTTAATAAGTTAGGAAACCCGGTGATGAGCAAGTCAACTAATAAATTTAACTTCTCAATTGGATTTTCATACACCATACAATCATTTTTAGAAGTACACATGCAGACAAACAGTTGTGTCTTTGTTTGCTTTTTAAAAGCTACAGATTCAGGGTGACAAGCTGGGCGGTTATTCTGGTCTGACTCAACAATCACTACAGTTTGCTGACACGCATTTCACACCTCTCCTTGACAGATTCAATTAAACCTTTTTACAGTATCGCCCCAGGAGCAACACGCACATCCCCCCTGCTACACACATAAAAGGACTGGTGACAGAAATGTTTTTTTCTCCTACGTCCAAGTCTCTGTGCAGCACGGCATTGATTTACACATCTAAGCTATGCTTAAACTCCTTATCAACATCCCAAATTCTTTCACACAGACAGAGAGACAGACACGTAAAAGAGACAACGGGCATATGCATCATGGAGCCATGAAATGGCTTCGAGCAAGCCAATGTTTATCTGCGTTGAGGATGCTCTTTTTGTGCGTCTTTCTCTTTAGCTCCACTTTTACTCTACTTCTAACAGATCTGCCATTTCAATTCACCAGGCAAACCTCATTACGAACAAGGACGAAAAGGTTCCTTGTCAATCAAATCATAATTACGTGGGATTTTTACATGCTGCCCAGAGGGACAGACAAACTGCGTGTGTGTGTGAGAACGTGTGCACACATGTGTGCAAACGTATAAATGTGCATGCATACACATGAGTGCCCAGCAGTGACAGCTAGACTGTAAGAGGCGTCAGGGATTAGGTACAAAAACCAATCTCGACCAGCCGTGACCAAAGCCCTGTGAAATAATAAAGAAGAAAAGCTTTGCAGACAGAGGCTGAGACGAAATGGGCTTTTCATTGGTTCATTATGGGAGCCGAGTCACAGGAGAACACATCTGGATTACTCATACAGCCTTAATCAAACAGCTGGCTGCGAGTACGACTGGTTTCAGAAGAGACTACCAAGTTAATATGTGTCACTGTGAGTGGTTGTGTGTGTGCGCTTGCTCATGCATCTTGTTACAGTTACAGTTTCATACTGTAACTAACTGTGACTAATGACTAATTGTGTAAAAATCAATAGTGATAGTCAACTTAGAGATGGTAGAGAAGATCCCCTGATGGGGCCGTTTCCCTATGTGTTACTATGGCAACATGATATTCACACAGAGAAATTAGCCATGGGAGAGAACTGGGTCAGATACTAATAGCAAATAAATTTCATTTCCCTTGGTTGTTTGTTTTACCTCCCTTACCACTGGGGTTTAAAGGGGCTAGGCTATTTGTAAGTTCTGCTATTGACACATAGCCAACATTAGCATTGACAGCTGTTTACTTAGAGAAACATTGTGGGTTCAGCATCAAACTTCACTCCTTTACTTGCCAAGAGCTGTCTCCAGCGGTCTTGTTTCTGTCACTTCTTTCCGTCTACTGAAGTTAGCACGCTAAGGAGCTAACCCTTGGCAGTATCAGCCCGTCTCGTCACTTTCCGATACCGACTCACTGTAGCCTCCAATCTGCCCTGAAGCCATAGCACTGCTCAGAGGTGCTTGTATTATAAAGAACAATGACTGAAGCTCTTGTCAAGTGACAATCACAACCACCAACCGCTCTCGGCAAGAAGCCACGTTTGGCAACAGAGAGAACTTACAAAGCACCTTTTAAATGATAATTTGGGTGTATGATTCACTTAAAGATATGTTTCTGCAATTGAAAATGCATCTGATGCAATCTAAATAGCATTGATGTGATAAATGTGAATTTTGTACTCAAACAAACACATATTTCAACATTATTATCCAGACATAAAGGCTCCATGCAAGACCCCCTTCACAGTATGTGAATGAATCTCTCTCCATATCAAAGCTGTTTTTCCTCTTTCCCTTTTGCTCTCTAGGGCTTATTATGTAAGGAAACTGCAGAGGCACTGTAGTAGATAATATAAACCAAGGATATTGGTTTGAATCCCTGCCTCTCTATGAGCCCCATATCCCCTTTAGGAAAATGATTTGATTGTTATACAACAGCTTCTCTCTACATGTGATATTCTCTGACATCTTCATTTATTTAAAGGAACTACAAGGGTGTTTGAGGACTGATCCTCCGCAGTTTTGAAACTCACAAATCAAAGCGCCTCCCCCAGCATGCGGCTTACAAACGACAGAATCAGACATGAAACAGAAATGTAACCCAACTTTGATTTCATCGCATGATTTTGAATCTTGGAACAAACAATCCTGCTCAGGTACAGACTGAACTCTGTTTGTTTCTGTGCCATAAATCTCTCTGGGCACAACGAAGACGCTCAACTTTCTTGACAGAAAACTATCTTTTCGTCTACCTCGTCCTATCAGCTCAGGCAACACACACAGAGCCGGGGAGAAATTAAACAGGCCGACTTATCATCACACTTTTGGAGCAAGTGAAATCTCTGAAGCAAGGGCAGTTCCAGGTAATGATTTCCAGAGTGGTTAACTTCAGAGGGATGCGGAATAATCCTGGAACTTGACTGCCAAGGTCTGAGCTGTTCACTGTGATGTACGTGCACTCTGAAGAGCACAGACAGATGCTACAGCAAGAAGAGACATAGTATAAACATCCAGGGTCAGAGCTTTGATGCGCTGTGTCTGGTTTTGGGAGGGTGGTCCTTCTAAACTGCCCCTTTCATACACATGATCAATAGGCCAGTAAATGTTTTAGGCGCTGGCGCTACAAGGGGCATAAAATATTGAAGCAACAGAGTGAAACACAACCTCGCGGGGATGAAGGAGGGATTGTGCGGGTTTGTGTGGAGGGGAGGGGGTAACACTAGAGAGCCAGTCAGCATTATAAACCAGCCTATCAGTCACTCTACACCAGTGTTTGTATGAAGAGAGAAAAGGAGACAGGGAGGAGGGATTGTAAATGTCAGAGCAATTTAGCTCTAAAACTGTTTCTCCACCAGTTTACATTGATCTTTGACTTGGCAAGTGATTGATAAGAAGATGAACCGTATTTCATTCACAGGCAATCAGGTCAGGCTGTCTGTCCTCACATGACTATACACAGAAACACACAGAAACATACTCAACGAGATTATGTATAATTTGTTTACTTATAAACCATTACACAGCTCAGACCCTGGCTTCCCATTCAACAACCGCAGACATGAGCAATCACCTTCAACCACTCCTGTCCCCTCCCTTCCACACACTTACAAACACTCCACTCAGCCCAGGCTCCACATGATTTACTTGATATATATATATATATATACACACACACACACAAAAGGAAGCCAAACCCAAACAGGCCCAGTCATACACTTACTGTATTCACTGCGCACACACACATAATGTACTTCAAGTAAACACAAATGCAAAGCAAGTGTGAGGAAGCAGAGCTGACCTCAGGTTACTGTGGGTGTTAAATGACAACTGGGGTGAGTGAGTGGAAGTTGGGCTTCAATGTGAGGCTACCTTTACGACAGGGGCAACATGATAGGCTGCGTTTATGACAAAGGAAACTGATATCAGCTTAGCAGGAAGCTGGACAGAGGGAGATGAGAAGATTAAAAATGGACTATTTCGATCAACCGGGTTTACTGAACTTATTTTTGAAAGAAAATGACTGTAAACAATACAACTATGAAAATAATATCAAAGTTTTACACTTTTCTGGTGTTTTATTTGAAGTGTTGATCCATAACCAGATATATAGTTTTAAGAACCAAAAACCATCTCAACATAGTTTTACATCTCCTCTCTCAGGCTTCTCTCTGGAGCTCTACTAACAAGAGGTCAAACAATCCTCTGATTGGGTGACTGCTTTGTTGTGACATCACAAAGTTACAGAAGTCCTGACGGCTCATTTTAAGGCTCATATCTAAATACAGGCTGCGTGTATTTCTCTGTGGACTGAGCGCTTTGATACTTTCACAGTATTAATATAGAACCTAGACTGGCTTTATAATCAAAGAACACATGGAAATTTCCTTTCATATACAACATGGGACCTTTAACCAGGAGATTTTTAAAGGAAGTGAGTGAATGAGCAGACAAGTGAGCATGTGCAACCGCTTACATCCAAGCTCACATTCTTTATTTCCCAATCTATGAACTTTGCTGCAACCCTCTTAACCTGCGTGACACTGTGACGGCCTCCAGCAGGGACACAGAAACACGAGCACATGTTCATCCCCTCAAAGCACAAGAGACACTTCATCCAAAGTGTCAAAAGCTCTGTTCTAGTTGTAAATTTCCTTTACCTTTCAGCTTTTTTTTTTTTTTTTTTACCATTTAGTGTTGTTCTTCCTCTCACCAGAGAAAGCCTTCAGTGTACTGCCTGTTCATCGCAACGCTGATGACAGACGAAAGCCAGCATCTAGGACCCGAGGGAGTAAAAATGTCACTGATGCCAATGCATGACATCCTCTACGAAATGAGTTTACACAGGCATCATGGCCATGAAACATAATCAGCTCGTAACATTTCAATCCAAGAAAAAGACCAAACTCAAGACTGAGACCTTTTTTTTTTTTTTTTTCCCAGTAAATGGTAGCATTATGTAACAAACGCTTTGTCTCAAGGTTTGAGTCGCCTTCACTTTCCTTTTTGCATCTGTGTGTGTACATAATGTGAGAGAGACAGGGCTGACAGATGGCTTAGGGTCCCAACTCACCACCTCACGTGAGCAGCAGGCCTCAGACCCCGATCTCACCCCCAGACTCTGCCCCGGGCCCAGGCCTTAACCCAATCAGAGAGATGGATAAAACAGACACACATATGTGGATATTTACATACGTCTACTAAATCTATCCCTTAGAAGAGAGAGGATTGAGACGATGAGACACACAGACAAATAGATTGACATGAACGAAGACCAAAAGAAATGACAAAATTTGTAAGGATTGTCTCACTCAAGGTTTCTACCATCCCTAAACCTGCTCAAAGTCCTCTCCTCCTCGAGTCCTTGTCCCCTCTTCTGTCCTCCGGGTCGCTGCAGCAGTTAGTTGCGGCAAATTCAGACCAATAATTAGACTTAATTTCCTCACAGCTGACTCACCCCGGAGGCGGTCAGTATTAAACTGTATGCCAGATGGAGAATACAGTGCTACACTGAGCTGAGATCATTGTTGATAATTCACTTTTTCCCACCGTTCAACAAACGAACAGTAACGCCGAGCGATGGAACATGTGGGAGTGTTAGTGCGGCTGTGTGTGTGATTGCTTCCAAGTGTGCGAGTCAAAAAGTGAAAGAGAGAATGGCGCAAAGATGGCCAGCATATTCAGCTACTTATCACAAATTAGTTTTTGACTTAAAAGGAATGTCTTCTCATAGAAAAATAAACCAGCGATGCACAGAAAATGACTAATTCAGATCATGACGAGTGGAAAAATGAACGTCATGTGTGGAAATAATTAGGAGAACAGTTAAATACCGATATTGCAAAACCAGTGGCACTGCAGATATGCAGCACGGTCAGCTGATAGGCAGCCAACATTCAGCTACACTCCTGATCCCCAGATCCTTCATCACAGAGAAATTAGGCGAGCAACTGTGCTACACTGCCAACTTTACCATGACCAAAATGGTCTGAGGAGATGGAGTGAGGAGGTAAGGTCAGAGGGGGGGCTGAGGAAGGAGTTGGGGGGAGGGGGGGCCCCTCATGTGATTATAGTAGCTGTAATTGATCAGGACACTAGGAGTGAGGTCAAGGGGGGGGGGGGGGGGGGGGCTGAAGTTAAAAACAGGGAGTGGTGGGTTTACAATTTTGAGGATTCTGACCCTAACCTCAGAGACCCTGCAGGGAAATACTACACAGACCCATGTGTGAACACAGAGACTCTGAGGATTACCGCATGTATGAACACACCACATACTGTACCATATATGATGGCTTCAGTGTTGCACTCAGGCATGTGTGTGTGTGTGTCTGGCTCAGCGCACAGGTACGATAAGACAAAGTGAGGGAGAGGAGCAACAAGAGGAAAAAGAACAGACGCAGAGACGCAGGCGAAGAGTGTGGACTATTTGAGACCTGTCCACAGTAAATCACAGTAATAGTTTGCTTTAAAAAATTCCCATAAGAGAGGAGCAGCAGAGGGACGCCGCCGGCCAGCTTAATAGTGCAGATTAAATCTCTATACCTGGACTATAAACGAACGTCTCCCTGTTTCCATAGGTCTGCTATAGTCTGCATCTCACATTACCTCTGTCCTGGCTCTGTGGTCTGCCGGCTAACCAAACCTGACTCCTCACTCCTATGTCGCTTCAAGGTAGCAGTAAGCCTAGATCAGGGGCTCCCAAACCAGGGTCCACACTCCACAAGGGTAGCTGGAGGGGTCGCTAAGGGGCCCATAATAAGATGAAGAACAGTTAGTCACTGATGTAACAGTCCCTGGTCAGAACAGTCACAATATATAAGAAAAAACTACATGTTGTTTTTGTGGTGGTCTCTGTACTATAACCTCTCCACCTGATTTCCAGCCTTTGGTGAAAGTAATTGCTGCGGTGGGAATTACAGGCAATTTGATGCACTTGTGCCGAAAACACTCTTTCCCAAACATAGCAATTACAAAAGAAACAGCTGTAAAACAATGAAAAAAAAAGAAAAGAAATTACTCTTTTTGTACCATCAAAATTTGAGCAATCGGGTCTTATAAAATTTAAAAGTGGTTTACTGGGCGCATCTGGGCCTCAGTAAACCACTTTCACTGTGATTAATGAAAACATATACAGTATGAGGACCAAGCTGAGGACCAAGAAAAAAAATTGGAAACCAAATGCAAAATTTACTATCAACTACTCAGCCAAGAGTGAAACCATTCCCATGCATGTTTAAGTGGGATAATTACTATATAGAAGTGATTCTCAATGGATTCCCTCTGTTTACTGGATCTCTTGTACTTAGCTTGCTTGCTTCACTTTTCCACACTTCAGAACTTGAACTTCTGAACTATCTGATATCAGCATTTACTCTTGAAATTTTGTGTTAAAATTTGGTTGACATTAAACCTGGCGTCTCCCGCTTGTCAGTCAAAACTTTGCTCTCCATTCTTTTCACGTGCACTGGAGTACGACACATGTTTGTTCGCCATGAATATGAATTCGGTGGAAGCTGTGGCTAAGCCTCGGGGATGGAGCTGTCAGCTGCAATTCTCTCAAACCTGTCGGGATGTAAATGTACCTTTGTCTCTTGCACCTGAGAAACCGGAGTACATCTGACACAGTCATCCTGTTTTTGCCCAGCTGAGCCCAACCCCTGGCTTAGTTTAGGACACGAGAACCCCACCCCTCCTCTACTGTAGGCTTCCAAACGTGGGAGAGACTAGATGGCTAAACTAGAACGTATGTTTATGCCCCTGATCCAGGTCTCCGATACCCAATCCACCATTGCTCCACCCAATATTGGAATCCAAAAGGAGTCTGCCCCGGCCTGGGGACAACCCCCCCGACAGTGGACGGAGTCTGGACTGTGGCGTTTTTGGTACCACAGCTAAGTCACTTCATAAGCCAGCTGTCAGCCATGAAATAATGTGTGTGTGTTTTCTTTTTTGTCAATGTGTGCATGCACTCTAGCCAAGGTGACCTCTGAATGAACATGATTATACAAGCCTCTATATTTGCGAGACTGCATATGTGTGTCTGTGAGTGTATGAATGTGTGTGTAAAGGTCAGCAGTGTTGAGGTGGGGGGGAGGGGGGTGCACAGTGAGCGCATACATACAAAAATGAGTGAATGACTGATTTATTAGGTGTATAATTGCCACAGCTCTCCTCTATCTTGGCTGCAGATCTCTGTTGGATGTTCAGTTTGTGTGTGTGTGTGTGTGTGTGTGTGTGTGTGTGTGTGTGCGTGCACGTATGTGTGTGTTTGTGCTGAAGTGGGCAACGTGCAACATAGCAGGATTAATGGAACACTCAGCACTCTAAGTCCATGCAGACCACCAGCGTTGCATTAACCTCGTACACAAAGATACTGAGACAGAAAGACCGTGAAATTGTGTGTATATGAGCCTGTTTGTCCGTCCACCTGCACGCCTGTCCATCTCATTTTCCCCTTTCAATCCTCTTCTCTTTCTTTTGGGTGCAAAGCGCAGGCTTTTCATCCCGGGTTGAATATTTTAAAACCTCAAAAGTTACTTTTTCTACTTTAGCTTTTTTATCCAGCATCGTTTTTTTTTTTTTTTTTTCACGCTCGGCCCTGAGGAGACTCAGGCATTTATCTGTTACCCTGGTGATTCAGTGTACCTCATTAAGGATTTCAGCCAGATATTCTCTGGTGTATATCATGCCTCGCTGATGTAAGTCGAAAGAAAAGAGAGAGAGAGAGAGAGAGAAAGAGGCAAAGCTCACACACACACACACACACATGCACTCAGACGCTTTGGAGAGCTGTGCCAGAAGAAGTCTTATTCATCAAACCTAACCTTGTGAAAATGTATGGACCTGACTAGAGTCCTCTAAATCACTGGGAATGCAATGGCAGGAGGAAGAAGCAGCCAAATCACTTTATTACACATTGCACAGGCTGAGTGGTATTGGAGCCGTGACTGAAACCCAAAAGAGATGATGTGAAAAAGTGCGGTTGGGAAAATAGAAACCTGTTTTGTTTTTAGAATAAATGTAAATCTAACTGAAGGATATGGCTTAAACTCAGTTGCTCATTGACAAATCACATTTGCCAGACTCTATGATTTATTTGTCCTTTTTTTTTTTTTTTTTTTTTTTTTTTTTTTTTTTTTTTTTTTTTTTTAATTCAGGACTTTTTTTTAAGTCCCGGCAAAAGCTCCACCTGCTTCAGAAAATGAGCCACTGATTGGACCTCAAGCCGAGGTTCAAGTCCTCACTCTTTTGAATCTTAAACCAATAAAGACGGCCCTGAATTCGGAGACTTAATTATGGGTCTTCGGGGCCGTTGCAGCAGGAGGACATTAATTAAGCTAAATGATCCTTCCTCTACAAAACGTCTCGCGGCATTCATCACGGAACAAGCGGGAGAATTGCTCCTGCAGCGTGAAATATAGGTGTGAGTTGTATGGAGCCGTGGGCAGTCTGGACAACGCGACAGGGTTCACATCCACTCCACTGTGAAAGAGAGAGAGAGAGAGAGAGAGAGAGAGGGGCAGCTGGAGGAAAGGCCAGACTAATGTGCAAAATGGAGGATGTGTGATTGGACCGAGAACAAGACGTCTGCTGAGCAAATAAATATAAAAGAATAATCACCATCCGGGAAAAAAAAAGAAAGAAAGAAAGAAAGAAAGAAAGAGAGTGCCGATTCCATGTTGTAGTTTTCCATTTTGGAAGCAAGTCTCTCCCTCCTCTTCCTTCATATTTCACAGACAGGTCTGCGATGGATGGGGTTTCTAGTAGCACTTGGGAATAAGAAACACACAAGTAAACACACACACGCGCGCGCTTGTCCGAACATCTACACGCTCGCAAGTGCTACACATGCTTACACACACACACACACACACACACACACACGCACACACACACACACACACACACACGCACACACACACACACACACACACACGCACACACGCACACACACACACACACACTGAGGCAGCCTGTGAGGTGATTGTTACCAGATGAGGGGGGTCGTTCATCCAGCCGCACTCTGTGACAGACAAAAGACTGCACCGACTTTTCTTCATCCTCATTGTGTGAGTGTGTGTGTGTGTGTGTGTGCATGTGTGCGTGCACATATGTGTATGTAAGAGTGAGAGAGAGATTTTACAAGCATGCTCAAGTAGTTTTTTTTTTGAGGGGGGGAGGGGGGCTCGTGTCTTTAATGAATACGAGCTAAACCCCCCATTTCTCCATTGGGTGAAGCTGGCAGCTGGCATATGTGTGTCCCATTCAAATAGAGTGACATGTTTAATTTGACAATTAAGAAAACAAAGAAGTCCATTTAGAGCCACAGTTGGAGGCTGTGTATATTGTGTAAGTGTGCGTGCTTGTCAAGAGTCTCTGCCGAATTGGGAGAGACAGAAGGGGAAGTGTTGTGGATGCAGAAGCCTAAAGAGCCGGAGCAAACCTGAAGCGTCAGTTTAGATAAGCGAGAAAAGAAAAGAAGCCGTGAGTAAAAGCAGGCAAGAGCAGAGTAAACCTTAAACGGGAATTTACTTCTCTGCTAATTCAAACCACTGGGCCCTAACCTACTGCTGTGCCAGTCGCTCTGGCTCATGCACCGAGCGTTTACAGTTGTGGAAAGCGGGGTTAAAAAGCCAGCTTAAGCATTACCTCAGTTTACCTCAAAGCAGCGGCAGACCACAGGGACTTAAAGGTGATGCAAATAAAACGCACACATGGTGTTTCTTTTTTAGCCGGCTGAGGATCGTTAACCTCACATTAAGTCACACTTTGGGTGTTGGGAAAGCAAGCGGAGCGCTCCCGCACATACACACACACATACACATGACACACACACACACACGCACGCACAATATCTGTCTCGCAAATGTGCATGAAATTATACTACGTATGCAAGTCGCACACGAAACAAAGCACGTTTCCTACATGTGGAGAGCCGGGCAGGATGAAGGCCTGCTTCCTCTGAGGTAAACAAACAAGTTTATTGTTTTTTTTTGGCATAAAGAATCAACTCCTGTCGCCCACTTAAAGGGAACTATGGGAACTGTTAAAAAGATATTAAGCTATTTCTGAAAAAATTGCATGTAATTCTATCTGCAGCTTTAAGTCTCTATGTGTGTTTACATATGACCCAACCAGCATCAACTCAGAGCTTATACTGCAGTTTTCTCTGTAATTTCACACTCATTCTGTAATTTCTCTCATTCTGAACCATGTTTTTGTAAAGTCTCCTTTCATTTTGATTTTAAATGCTTTAAATTTTGCTTTGATTTGTCAGAAAAAAAAAGCAAACTACTTTCCATTTTGGATCGGTGAGGGACAAAATTTTTCCATCATCGCTTATCATAAGATACAGACGCCAGCACCACTCCCCATAATTCCCTCCCCCCCCCCACCCCCACCCCTCCTCTTCTCTTTTTCGCTCCCTGTGGTCCTGAGAGTCCTGTTACCATGGTTACCACTGAACGATGGCTCCAACCCTTTCGAAAACCCATCACGCTTCGCCCCACCACACACACACACGCGCATGTACATGCTATCGGTATGAAGTAATGGCCGCCATCCTTCACGTGGGTGAGTGTTCATATGAAGACTGTCTGCCTGCTCCTCTCCGTGCCCAGTTACAATAACATGACCCCACTCTCCCCCTGACAGCAATGAAAAATACCTTTGGAAGGAAGATTCCTCCCTCTGAGACACACAAGACACACACACACACACACACTAACAGTCTAATCTGCACCCATTTGGTTGCTCTAATTTGCAAAGACAGATAGCATCCCCTCATTGCAGCCATTATCATCTAATCAAAAGAATTTCTAGTGCAGCCTTGTGGCATTTTGTGATACCACTCTCAGCCTGCGTGTTGTCGAAGATAATGTCTTGTAAACAATAGAGAGAATGACAGGCTGCTTAAAGGCAAGACCGAAAAGAAATATCTCTCTCTCTCTCTCTCTCAATGGAAAATTCTGTGTTAGACGAGCTGCACAGCTGGTCTGCCCACTACCAGTCTGCTCCCCAGCCCAGTCTCCGCTGTACTGCTCTACTTCTTTTAATAAATGTGTGTGTGTAAATGCGCTGGCGAGCAAAGGTGTGCGGGAGAGAAATAGCCTGTTTCAAGGGCGTACTCAGACAGATAGAGGTGAAGTCATGCACACACACACACACACACACACACACTCGCGCACACACAAGAGTAAGTGGTGATGAATTGGTCCGGCCACACCCCCTCCATCCTCCCTCGACTGTCTCTCCCGTCGTCATGGCAACCATCAGTGCCTCCGCTGCATCCTGCATTCATGCTTTCATGCTTTCACACCACGAGCAGCCAGCCTTTTCATCACTCCCTCTCCTTTTCTTCTTTTTTTTTTTATTTTTTTTTTTTAACCTCGCTCTCTGTTGAAAATGTGCTGAGTCCTGTTCTTTCCGGAGCTCTTCCATTTCTTTACTACATATATTCAGCACCTTCAACTCTTCAGTATGAAATATTAAAGCGTTCAAGCAAGAGCATTACATTCCTCGCATATATACTATATAAAGGCTACATTAGCTCTGCAAGTCTCCTGTAGTTTCTGCTGAATACGATTACGCACGTTCGGTCTAACCCTTCAGGAAACCTACAGACAAGCTGTTTTTCACTTAATGGTCCATAATAGCACCTTGTTGGCACACTGACCTCACATCCTCTGTCTGCCGTGTCAGTGCTCAGTGAGTGAGGTGCGATTTAAATATGAACTGTTGCTCCTTTTACTCCCGTAATTAACGGTATCACACTGCAAATTATGCAATGCAATGAGGCAATTACGCCCACAATGGTGTTATATATAGAGCATTCTCACATGCTATGTATATGTGATGTTAACAAGCGTTTTGATTGGATTGCTGCACCTAACAGGAAAATGAATGCATAACATAAAAGAAAAAAACATGTGAAGTGGAAGTTAGGATTTTGAAAAGCATGAAATGGATCAAGAGAATATAAAAGCTGCATACATTTGGTGAAAATATGTAAATCTTATGTACATATATAGGTTTACTATTCACTAACTAAATGTGTTTCTCTAATCTCCCATATGCACAATGATCCCCTTAAAATTAAATGCAATTATTACAAATAAGGCACCAAACAGCCATGATTTTGATCAGTCAGCATCAAACTTCTGCAATTAATTTACCATCACTGCACGCTTCAATACCACACACAGTATATAGTGTACATTGCGTTACACGTCGTTCAGAGTAAACAGTATCATCTGTTCGGCACTTACTGTGATCTCACTTTCTCCATCTGCATGGCTTGAAAGAACCATTATTTAGATAAGAAACAAAGGCTTTTGAGAGGAGAAAATATCCTTCGATGGATTCACATTAGCCCTTGTATCCGGTATTAGAGCAGCAGATCCGGCACTCCAAGAGTCGTGCAATCAAGCAGCTCCTCTATAATCATCCCCTGGAGCAGGACACGAAATACTCTCAATCAGCCCGCCAGTGCCGTGGATATACCAATGTCTGTGGGTTTGTCCATGCATGAGTATGCATAAATGTGTGTGTTTGAATACACTGAACATATACAGTATGTGTGTAGAAAGAAATTTAGAAAAAACACTTCCGACTTTCTAATTTGTTATTCTCCTACAGGGAGTAGGAGGCAAGCCAAGAAACCAATGTCTGCCTCTACTAAAGATACAGACGGATGTAGATACTATGTGCATCACCAACAGAACAGCCGGGTCTTCCAGTCTTCATTCACGAGATGCAACATTTAGATCACCTGTGGACCAAAATCAAGAACTTCAACTGTGATACGATATGTGCGTTACGATATGTATTCATTGCATTGTATGTATATACAGCTTTATTTTTAGAAATTATAAGTATCACTAGTACTAATATCTATATCCTTAGAGACATGAGGTTTATTAGCTGACGAGGGGAATGACTAAAGCAAATCCCCTCCTTGTGCCTCCTTTATTACATGGTTCTCTTTTGGAAAATGAATGAGTAGGATATCAGATTCAATAAAAAAAAAAAAAAGCGCCTCTCTTTTCATCTTCCGACCAACCGACTGCTCCGGCTTGCCACAACAGTCCCGCTCTGCTGAGCCATGATGTGAAAACATTAAGCCGCTGTGAGTGACAGCAGCTAGGACTCCAGATGTTGACATTTAACGACTGCTCGTGCAACTCCCCGCTACTTTTCCTGTTGTCAGTTCCTTTGATCCCTTCGGTAGGAACAGAGCGACGTCTTCAAGGCAATGGCAGCTTGTAGAGCTTTTGATGGCAATAATGTGTCTCTGTGTCGCAAATCTGAGCAGAGCGCTCCTCTGTTTGCAGTAATGTACACCTGCTTTTCTGTCTCCCCCGTCTGTGCACTTTGGCGTGAGAACATCATCTAGTAGCACTTTTACTGCTAAATTCTGCGAGATGGACGTGTTATTTCAAAACCAAGAGATTTATTCCAAGCAGTACAAAGAACTTCCTAAACTGCACACCAGGGTGTGTTAGGCCGCAGTAAATTTGGTCCAAAACCACAGCGCTGAATTTGGGCCACGCACACCACAAATGTTGGTTCTCCTAAATTGACATTAAATCTGACTCATCCTTACTCTAAAAGTTAAATCACTTACAACAGCGAGACAGACCAAATCTGTCTTAATTTACCTAACGTCCGCCAAACACCTATCACCCAGGCCAAATGCCTGTGAATGTACTCAGTGTGAGGTTAAAACAACACGTAACGACTACTGTTTCATGTCAGACATATTCGTCTCCGAGTCCTTACATGACTCCAACACAAACAGCTTATACGTGATCTGACTGCAAGACATGCCCCTATTAAAAAAAAAAAAAAAAAATCTTTCTCTGTCGTAGTCCTTACAAGAGCTTTGTTCAAATTGCAGTGTGGGAATACTATAAGTCACAGTGACAGGAAAGATGAAGAATCTCTTTTCCCTAATAACAAGTTACAGTGTGGTTGGTCAGAAAAGGAAAGACCACCCTGAAGCGGCTGACAGAAAATTTTGACTGTGAAACCAGTCCGGCTTGTCAAGAATGTTAAAATTCAAGAGCTTAGAGAAATAATCAAAGCCATTATTGATGAATGGCAAAATGTATAGGTCTATTATTAGTGTAAATGTCAGTGGAGCGTTACAAATATTACAGCGAGTGCTCATTCAAAAGGATATAATAGCTGTTTGTGCTAAAATGATTGATAAATTAGACCTTGGCCCAATAGGTATAAATTTAGAGAAAGAATATACGAGACTGGAATAAACACAGTGATAGCTGGTTTTGAGTTTAAAGGAAAAAATACACTGAGGTTTATTCTGCATCTGAAAGCTGCTTATTAAATTAATATTCTGCTTGTTCTGCATGTACAGGGTCACTGAGTCCAGCGCAGAGGAATCTCCACAGCAAGTCTGAGGATGGAACTGCTTGTGTTGGGGGAAAAAGAAAAGTTAATAATCGAGCTCTATGAATCAATTTTTCTTGTGTCGATTGATTTTCTGATCCAAATGTTTTGTGTTTTTTTTTTTTCATCCACTGTCTGATCACCTCTGCATTCGTTGTCATCGCTCTTTCAATCTTTTCCCCCCCGTCCTGCCGCCCCTCGCGGTTCAAGATTTGTACAGTTCATCGAAACAAATCACAGCAGTTGCCCATGCAAACAGTAAAGTTATTTCCACTCCTGTAGTCCTTCCAAGCCCTGTCTGACAGACCACAGCCAGCAACCACAAACACACACGCACGCTCACATGCACCGAGGCCCACAGTGAAAATAAGTCTCCGACTTCTCTGTGGTTTCCATCCCAAAAGCCCATGCTCCATGGTTTCATCCTGTGCTTCTTTTCTCCTCTGTGCTTGCATTTATTTGAATTTAAATATCAACTGAACATTTAGAGTCATCTAACAGCAACTGTGCATATATAGACAGTATATATATGTGCGGCACGATGCCCCACAGTACCACTCAGCGACACCGGATGGTAATCAAACAGGAGGGAGGAAAGGAAGCGGAGGTTAGTGTGGGCAGGTGGGAAGTAGTAAGAGATTCTCTCGTAAAAGATTCCACTATAGGGGAATGGAAACTTTCTTTCCCTCTTTCTGATGTTGCTCTAACCTTTAATAGACATCTCATGGTGAGAACTATCCTTATAAAAGCTGAAGTCCAAAGAAAAGACAATATGAGGTGCACGCATGACAGAAATGCATGTGGGAGATGTAAAGAAAGTGAGAGACGTGATGTGGACCATATTGAATATAAAATGCTTTTTACTTGGTCAGTGCCATTTCTGTGATCTCATATAGACCAGGCGAGATCAGCAGTATTGTTTAATATTGTGTCTTTTGGCACGATAGATGCAACACTAGATCTGGAATAGTGATGTATGTCCCCCCACCCCCACCCCTCCCTGCCTCTGTGTCTCTGCCTCTCTCTCAGCATCTCTCTCCACGTCTGAGCTCCAGAGGTGAGAAGGAAAAAGAAGAGGACAAGTGAGATGATTAAATGGATGATTCATTTGAGAACACAAATATCTGTAGCTGCACTGTCTTTGACCCCTGAGAGGAAAATAAATAGTGTGTAGCGAGCTGGGACACAGACACAACACCAGAGGAGCGGAGTCAGCCAGATAACAGCTCCGAGGCTGCTGTTCCTCACACACACACACACACACACACACACACACACAAACAACAACTGAAAGTCATGGCCTGGAGTTGTGAAAAAAAACACAACAAAGAAAAACGAATCAAACAACTTAAATCATTCATATCTCTGTCTGTCTTGGTCGCATCCAACTGTGACTTCAAACCTGACACCCAACTCTCTGTAAAGCCAAAATTGCAGAATCCGATATACTGGGAAACAAGCTCTTGTACCACCCTCCAACCCCAAACTTATTGACCACCTGCTGTTCCAAACTGGAGAACCCCTCCCAAAGCAAATACAACCCGGAGAAACACGGGAAGCATACTAATTTACACCAACTTAACTCAGTGTGTCATGAAATTAGATTAGTGTGACCTAATGAACTGTTGAGAGCCCCAGGATCACCTGCCGCTCGTGTTCAGTGGTGTGTATGTGCACTTTTTGTGTGTGTGTCTGTGTGTATATATATATGCCTGTGGGTTTGGTCCTTTGTAGTGAATGAGAAGGAGGATTTGAGAAATAAGACGAGACAGTGACAAAATGGAAGCCCATACAGAGATAGAGACGACGGATGTCTGGTGCGGACGGCAGATACGTTTGAAAAGAGACACGATGCGAAAAGCAGCCCAGGAGAGCTGGAACAGAGAGATAGGCGGGAGGGAAGAGACAGATAGATGTGTGTTGTCTGTGCTGTTGTCTGTGGAGGATCTGCCTGCAGGTGTTTCATATCCGTGTTTTCCAGAGACTAAAGGAGATACCTTAACTATGTTCGTGCTAAAGTTGAATGTGTCCACCTTGTCAGCTAAAAGCTGTGGAGAGAAACCATATGAACTAAACACAAGCTTTGGAATCGACCCGTGTCTTTTTCTACACACATTAATCCATTGTTGAGAAGATAAATCTGCTGATATTCAGCTACTCCAGGCTCAGATGAAGTTCTTTTGGACACCATGTTAATCAAATTACCAGAAGTGCCTTTTTCCATCTAATAAACATAACTGGTCTCTACCCATAACTCTCCTTCTCTGCTGCTGAAACATTGATCCCTGCTTTCATCACATCCAGACTCGAGTACCACAGCAGCATTCTCTATAACACATCATCCAAAGTCCTTAATAAACTCCAGTATATCCAGAACCCTGCTCCCTGCTACCTCACTCACCCCCGTTCCCATGGCTACATCAGCCCTCCACTGGCTCCCTGTCCCACAAAACATTCAATTTAAAAGGAGCTATTTGTAAATATTTGCTATTGCTACATATCCAACGTTAGTATTAACAGCTGTTTACTTACCAGTGTTGCCAAGAGCTTCAACAATTGCTGCATTTACAATACAAGAGGTTATAATAGGCTACGTCCTTCTAAGCAACTTCTTCAGGGCAGATTGTGGCTAAAATGAGTCACTATCGGAAAGTGACGAGACAGTCTGGGGTTAGCTGGTTAGTGTGCTAACTTCAGTAGAAGAGAGGATGTTATAAGGACAAGAATCAACATTGGTGTTGCTTTCCACCGCTGGAGACAGCTCTTGGTAAGTAGAGGAATGAAGATTGATGTTGAAATTACAACATTTCTTCTAGACTGGTAAGTAAACAGCTGCTAATGCTAATGCTAGCTATGTAGCAATAGCAAAACTCACAAATAGCTCCTTTAATGTCCTGTGCTACCTCCTGCTTTTAGAGTGTTTAGGATCTTTTGATCTTGTATTGGACTGTGTCTTTTAGTATCACGCTATAAATAAAATGTACTATGATCATTCTTATTATTAAAATTCTGCATGCTTTGGTGTTTTAGAGAGCTGTTGTGCTCAGAACTGAGTAACAACAACATACAGCAAAGTGCAAAGAAGGAAATACTTTCCATACTTGATAGTCTCAGTCACTGATGGGAGATTAATTCCTTGAGA
The DNA here is from genome assembly GCF_002260705.1 of Seriola dumerili. Lineage (NCBI taxonomy): Eukaryota > Metazoa > Chordata > Actinopteri > Carangiformes > Carangidae > Seriola > Seriola dumerili. Next base: position 2,325,450 of record NW_019174295.1, on the reverse strand, counting down.
AAGATAAAGTTGCCAAGACCATGCAAGGGCAGCCATAATGGTAAAATCCCCGAGACATGAGCAGAAAAAGAAGAAAAAAAAAAAAAAAAAGAATGGAGAGAAAGATACTCACTAACAGATGATATGAAGAAATGGAACAGAAACTGGTCAAACTGGACAGGGACAAAAAGCGAGTAAGAGAAGAAAACCCCTCACTGCCATATGGTACAGAGTATTGGGCCTAATGAGGCGTGAGGCCATCCTCTCCACAGAGGCATCGGCCAGTCAGATCACACATGAGTGAACACTCTGATAGGTTTAAAACACAGCATATGCCAACAGCTAGTGATATGGAACCAAACTACTGCTTCTGAGGGAAAAGGGAAAGAAACAAGATTGATTTACCCAACCCGGGGGCACAACCCAGCAGCCACCAAAGAGCTGAAAAATGCAAAGAGAAATCTGTCCGATAAGAGGTTAACATTTTGAAGCTTTGAAGCATTTTGATTGCGACTGAAAATATTCCAGCAGAAAGAGATACGGTCAATATCAGCAGAGAATCTGGGCTCTGAACTGCTGCCTCCATCGAAAAAATGAAAAAGGTTTGCACTAATGTGATACAGTATATAGATGTATGGTGTGTTTTAATAATAATAATAATGTCCCCTACCTCTGGGGGCAGCCAGCACGCCTTGAGAAGCTACTCTGTCAGATATTCAACAGAAGAAGAACAACTTGTTTGCAGGTATTGGGTCATCAAGAAGACTTGACAAATGCGGCTATATGAAAGGTCGTGATATCACCAGAGTTATTATAATGCATCCTTCATCTCGGGACATGCACTCAAAACTCAAAAAATGGTTAACATCATGGTGGGGGGAAAAAAAAGTAAAAGTCAGAGGATCTCCAGAGTCAGTAGGATTTATCATCTAGACATAAAGCACGTCTGTAGAGGATTTCATGCAATCCATCCGATACCTGTTGAGATATTTCGGTTTGGATCAAAGCATTGGACCGACAGATACAAGCAACGCTGCCAGCATGGCAAAGAATGGGGGTTCATATAGTAAAAATCTGAAGGACTGTACCCTTTACATCTCTAAAAACACCCCCAAAAGGTTTGGTTTTCTTTGATGTTAACAAAGAAAGCCCGTCTCATTCTCTAAGAAGTTTAAGGCTTGAGCGTCAAAATCCAAGATGGATTTCGTTGACGGCACCGGAGCCTCCAGTAGCAAACAGGTGATGAATTCACAGAGAGCGTTGATGGATGCTATGAGAATAGTTCGCATAGCAGACAAACCATCCCGATCCCTCGTCACACATATTCTGTCAACAACGCTGGCAGCTGAGAGACGTGTGAGTCGGTGAGAGAGCGGGAGAAAGAAATGAGAGTGAGCGTGTCAGAACGGGGGCCAGCTGTTAGCAGCATGAAACGATTCGCCGAATTTTCGATCTCGCTGGTGTCGTCTGTTTGTGTGTGAACCCCAACCATTCTTCATTGCTGATCACCTGTTAAGACGTAACTGAGGCACGTGGTGACAGGGACCGCTCCGACCTGCAGCCTCTCCTCACCCTGCCATCGATCCTGGCGAATTAAAACGCACCGACAGATTAATTAAAACACACGAGATGAAGTTTCGACAGAGCAGGGCTGTGTTAACGCGCAGCTGCCACCATAGGAGGGAAGACATCAAGCGGACAATAAATTTCATCTTCCCCACACATTTTCAAGCTTAATAAAAACTAGAGTGTGTGTGTTGTGAGTCTGGGCTGGAGGGGAGCGTGCGAGCTCCAAGTGGAAGCTGTGGTTTGGTCTGGCTCTGGTTTCCACAGGGGTCGTATTCTGCGCAACACCAGCAGGAGACCGGTCCGCAGTTACAGGAAGCTTGAACTGAACACCTTCCTGCGTTGAGTGTGCCACCATATGTCTCTGGCTCTATTGGTTTATCAAATGTGATTAGTCTCAGTGTGCATGCGTGTGTGTGTATGTTTTAAATATGATTAGTCTTTCCTTATAGAGCCGTATAGACTTTAGCCACGGGGTCCCCAACTTTGGACTTCACACCAAAAGGGCTGATTGCTCTGACAGACAGACGTTCTATGTTTATCCAAGTGGTTTTGCGGGAAGTTCATGAGGACTAACTCCACCTGTCTAAAGAAACCTATCTCTATATGTTTTTGCTCTATTTCAGTCGCCTTCACACCACACTCACATGCTCATGTTTGACTTTCTTGTCTTGTTATCTTTTTTTTTTTGCCTGTAGGTAAAATCAAGATTTCACCACATTTGCCTGTTGAGACTGGACTGAAATCACCATCATCAGGTCAAAATTTCCCCTTGACCAGCAGTTTGCTGCATAACCAAGAAACTCAAAAAAAGAAAGAAAACCCAAATTTCCATGAAATTGCCTGTGGAGAGTCGTAGTCTCCAAATGGGGAGCTTTAATTTAATGGGCAGATTTCTTATTACATTTACTACTCAGTTTCTCCATGTCATTCTGCTGGAATATTTTCAGTAGCAATCAGCATCACAATGTTAAACTCTGCATGGTTCGACCACAGGGCTCCCCGGAGGATGAACCATTTCTGTTTTGGATACTCCTGGACAACTCTTCCACAAGTCTCAGCTCAGAATGTTAACTTTATTTGCAGCACAGTCTGTGGCACATTCATGTTCAAGGAAAAACCTGCAAGTTTAAGGGCTCCTTTCGGCTAGTACCAGCCTCACGATAAGGAAATCTTATCCCCAATGTTTGCAAGGATATATTCCGAGCAAAATCATCAGTATCATCAAATTTGAAGCCTTTATGATCCAGGTTTTACTCATGTTTCAACTTACTTAAATTATTCATTTTTAAAGCACAGCATGAAACTGTACTCTAACGACAGACATTGTATTACCATTATACAATGCCAGCGAGCCATTCTCCGCCTCTTTGTGTATCTCCCAGCTGAGCACATCTGTGTGTGTCTGTCGAGATGATTGAGTGCTGTTTAACAGGCTTGACCAGGAAACCACATGCTGAACATCACAGGGGAGATGCATCACCTGCTCAAAGTAAGCTCTTGGCTTCTACAGTGTACACAAGTACACACATACACAGATGTATGACATACAGGCATGCACATGCACGTACACGCACACATGCAAACTTTTGCCTTCTGTTTTGCTGCCTTGTCTTCAACTATCTCAACTATTTCGTTTCCCTTTATTTTATCTGTAATATATTTTATCCAAATTCATCTTTTCCTGTCTCGCAGCTCGTCTGCTGGTGCTGCCGTTTCAGCGTTGGCAAGGATGTCGCTGCATGTGAGATCAGCAGTGGCTTCCCAGCGGTCAGGTCATGCTGGAAGTGAGCATGTCATTGGATTTGACAGAAACTCTGCGAGGCACAACCCACACAGGAAAATACTCTGAAACATACAGATTATACCCAAGAAAAAGAGCAAGGGATCTTAAAGCGCGTCATAAAAGCTCAGCGGCTTTAGCGCTCATTCAGATGGGCCCCACGCAGATGAGAAGACTTCAGCGACCTTCATGTGCTAAAAAGGTTTTGTTTCGTTTTTTAAAGCAAATAACATGATCCACTCTAAATATGCCCGTCACTTTTCATCACCGGCCATAATTCACGCTGTTCTCATGACCTCTACCTTCTCAGGATATGAACCTGAATTAGAAGAATGTGCACACTCACACTCACACACACACACACACACACACACACACACACACACGGAGGCACCACAACCTCTCCTGCCTGGGAAATACTTTAAGGAAGTAGGGGAAGAGGAAAACGGGGGAAACCAAGAAATAAATAACTCCTTTGTGTCGCGGCTACATAAACAGTGCAGCACATTACAGATTACTATAGTGGCCCAAACTGATAAGAGGCTTCCTACACACTATCACTGCATGTACATATATATGTGTGTGTGTGTGTGTGTGTGTGTGTATGCATGAGTGGAGAGGGAGAGAGAAAGCAAAAGAGACATGATGAGAGAGATACAAAGAAAGAGAAACAGAAATGGATGAAAAACAAGACTGAAAAGAGAGGCTAACTACCCCTTACCTTATGTGCGTATATGTCCCATTCCTTCATACACTTCTCCTGATAACACGTTTCCTTGTTTAGATATTAAACATTCGCTGATTTGCCTCCATTTTTACACAAAGTGTCCAAAATCTCAATCAGCAAACCAGGCGAGTATAATAACTGCAAAAGGCGAATGCGATTGTTATCTTTTGTAAATATTAGCACAATTCTGAGAACATTCTTCGTCTCGACTCTGTTAGGAACGTGACATATTCTCACCACCTTGTCCTCGGTGCCAAATAACATCACACAAAAATGTAAACTGGGCTCACTGGACCAGCTGACCCAATTCTTCACTTTGTCACTATCTTGACAGAGTAAAATACCAAACTGTTCCACAATCTGGACAGTGGGTTGGCAGGCAAGTGGAGAAAATACAGAGCAAATCTTGAACGACATCCATTAGGCTATGGTCTAACATAATATCTGCGTGTGTGTGTGTGTGTGTGTGTGTGTGTGTCCTCTCTGAGAAGCCACACGTATGTCATTGCCCCAGACAAAAAAAAAAAAAAAAAAGTTTACTCCCAACTACCATTATCCTGCAAATCACAGCCCCTGCCCGGAGAATCCTGACTGGTTTCCGAGCGAGCCTTGAGGAACGTGCCGGAGTGAGCAAATCAAGGCTTATTCACTCCGCTCTGGCAAACTGGAAAACCACCCATGATGTCTGGCATGGGATTACGCCTGCACCTAGTGCCAGAATAACTGCTGGCTAGGATTAGAGAAAAAAAAAAAAACGGCTAACATTTGATTACAACTGCTGCAACAACTGGAATCGAGGTCCAAGGGGGTCATTTAGTTGGTGGAGGGATATAATAATTTAACAGAGCAGTTTAATTGGGAGCAAATTACAGGGTTCAAGAATTCAGCAACGGACAGGCTGTATCTATAGAAAAGAAACAATAAATCATGTTAAGGCCTTCCTACTTTTTCCTCTCTCACTCCTTCCACAGCTCTCAAGCTCTCCTTTTTATTTCATTCTCGTCTCATATCACTACTCCTCATTATATTCCCTCACTTCTCTCGTCTCTCATCTTCCCTCAGGAGCAGGCCCATATGCCAGTTTCCACTGAATACCAACCAGCCATCCTTTCCAAATACATGTTAAATGAACCTGCAAGAATGTGAAATTCAACTATTTATCTAATTCCACTTCGGTTGGCATGATCTGAGCTCCAAACCCTTTTATTAGGAAAGCTGTGCTTTTAAGTTTAGGCAGCAGCTTTCCTGTAGAAATGCTGAGAAACTGAAACGTGGCTCTTTCTGCTCATCTGCTCCACAGCAGAGGTGTAAAACCAACCTGTAAAAACAGAACGTCTAAACGGTGCGTGGTGTCGAGTTAAGACCTCGCTGGAAGACAAACAGCCACTCATCCTTTTTTCATTTTTCAGGAGAGGTCCTCCGTATATATACTATATAAGAGTTGCTAGTATTAAGATAAAAGCGAGACCAGTCAAGCTGCCGTGAGATAGTGCACCGATACCGAGGGCTCACCCTACGCTGCTGGCTGGGTTACCATGGCAACCCTTATGAGGTGAGAGAGAGGACATACCAGCACCAGAGTAAATCTCCTCACAGTAGCTTCAGGAATGCAGGTGAAGTCTCACTCCCTGCCCCTCTCTATCTGTTTCTTTTTTCTCCTCCCTTCCTCTTCTTCTGGCCCAGTTTTTATGAATCACATCACGACGCCTCAGTGCCTCCAAGTGCACCATCCTTTTCTGAAGTAGGACTTTGAGACCGCTTTTCACTTCAGACATGACTTTGATTTCCAGACTCATTTATATCGACGTATAAATCAGGCTTTTGCCAGGGGAGTAATCAGAGAGGGCTTAAGGGGAGGGTGTGAGTGAAAAGAGAGAGTGAATAAAGAGATGAGAGGACATGAGAGACAGTGAATACTTGGTTTTGGCTGTGTAAGTAGGACAGTAGTGCTGTGGCCAACGCGCAGCAAGATTGAACACCCTGAGAATTAAAGACGGCAGTTCCCTTACAAAATAAAGACGAGTACAGTGGAGGCGGAGAAAAAGATGAAGATAAATGAGGACAGAGTAAAGTTTTTTGGGGGTTTCTCTTACCTCTAAAAAGCAGGTCCCAGCTGGGGTGTTCTCCTTGATGGAGGCATTGTAGGAGCTGCTGGAGAACGTAGGTGTGTTATCGTTAACATCCTGCAGCACAATGTCCACCTTTGCCGTGGATGACAGCGGCGGGCGGCCGTTATCCGTCGCAACAACAGTCACACTAGGAGCTGGCTCTGATTCGAAATCCAGAGCAGCCGCGGTGGTAATGATCCCCGTGACCGGGTCTATGGAAAACCAATCAGAGTGAGAGTTTTTGCCTTTGAGGAGGCTATATCGGACGTCCCCATTGGGGCCCTGGTCCTTGTCCCTGGCAGTGACCTGAAGAACAAAGGATCCAGGATACACAACCTCAGGAATAGTTTGTCTGTAGGCCTGCTGGTCGAACAGAGGGGGGTTGTCATTAACATCCATCACCTGGATGGTGAAAGATGACTCCGCCCTGAGGGGCGGCGTGCCGGAGTCTGTGGCCATCACCCTGAGGTCATATGAATCCCGCTCCTCTCTATCCAAGACTTGGTCTACATATATCAGGTAAATGATGCTGTCCTTGGTTGTAAGAGCAAACTTCCCATCACCCCCCTCGAGGGACACATTCACGTTGGCGTACTCTCCGTAGTCTGGGTCTGTGACAGATATCCGGGCTACATACTGGCCTGGTTGGGCTCCTTCGGAGATTCTTGGAGAGCCGTCCTCACTGAGGAAGATGATGGTCATGGTGGGCTGGTTGTCATTGTAGTCACGGACATGGATGGTCACGAACGCATTGGTCACCTGGGAAAAGATAATGGTGCATTATTTGTGTTATTTTGTACTCAAATCAAATTGTGTCACTTCATAGTGGAGGACTGTTATTTTCTGTTTAATTTATGTGTCTATTTTGTTTTAGTTTCATTTCTCTCTAGCTGTAAGTGCTGCAAGACGACCATGTTTACTGTGAGCTTCAGTGATCAGCGTCCTCCTGCAGCAGGAAACATCATTTTGGGGTTTATGGAAACATAAAATACAGGTGAAAACCTATTTGAACCAGTCTGCTCTTATTGTGTCAAAATCTGTGAATAGAATAAAATTAAATGAACAAAAAATGAAGAAAACAATGACCCTTAAGTAACACACTTTGAAAACGCACTGCACATTGTGCTTAATGCACTGTAATAATGGAGCCGTAATGGAATTACCTCCGGGTGGCTGGCGTTATCCCTGGCCTGCACCACCAGTTCATGGACCCTCTTTAGCTCATAGTCCAGGGGTCTATTCAGAGTGATGACCCCCGACTTAATATCCATAACAAAATAGCGGTCAGGGTCACTCTGACGCCGGTTGATTTCATAAAGCACCAGACCGTTATCGCCCTCGTCCTCGTCTGTTGCGAACACCTACAGAGACAAGAGAGTCAAACGCTGAAATTAAAGTGACCCCGGTGAGTCTGGATTCACAGAGGCAAGAACTATTAGTGGAGTAATGAGAAACTGCACAAATACTGACAACGCTTGGCTAACCTGTAGGATGCTGCTTCCCTGTGGAAGACTTTCAGAGATGATGGCGTGGTATCTGCTCTGGTTGAAGACCGGCGCGTGATCGTTGATGTCAGTCACCGTCACCTCCAGGCTCATGGATCCCATCCTTCTTGGTGAGCCCCCGTCAAAGGCCTCCAGGACGAGGGAGTACGATGAGCGTTTCTCCCTGTCCAGCAGACCATTGACCACCAGGTCCAGATACAGCACCTTGTTAGCAGCTCTCTTGGTCTCCAGTCTGAAAGCCTGGCCTACATTGCCCTCTCTAATAGCGTAGCCTTGGATTGTCAGCTGGTCTTTGTCCGCATCGGTTGCGGGCTCCAGGGAAAACCTCGTCCCCACTGCCGTGTGCTCGGGGATCTTGAGAGCAGCTTTCTTCTTGGGGAACACGGGCACGTGGTCGTTGATGTCGTTGACAGTGATGGACACCTCGATAGTGACTCCCGTCATTGTCACAGCGATGAAGCTGTAGTGGTCCCTCTGCTCGCGGTCCAGACGGCGCGCGGTGGTAATGATGCCCGTGGTTTCGTCGATGTTGAGGTCACTGCCAACGCCCGTGCCTTCATGGTCTGAGATGAAGTAAAGACTCGCAGTTTCACCGGGCGGTAACCCAGCGCTGATATCCCCAACGATGGTCCCCGCAGGCTGCTCTTCATCCAGCTGCAGTTCCAGCGCTCCGAGGACAGATGTAGACTGAAGAAGGACAAGGAGGATGCAGAAATGAAAGAGTGGCTTCCGCCGCCAGAGACACACACGGGGTCCGCTGACCCAAGCCCTCCGTCTTGACCCTTTACTTGTTATCGGCATGGCTGGGTTGTGCTACACCTGGGAGAAAGAAAATGGGAGAGAGAGAAAAGACAAGAGATCTATTTTATGATGTGAATCAGGCAATTGAACCACTTTTTTTCATTCTCTCCCTGAAAACATCTTGAAAATTCAGTTCCTCTGTTAGCACAAAATGAAAACAAACTGTTCTTTTGTGGAGCCTGTATCTTAAATCCTCGCATGACAATGTGCTAACACTTTTACAATCCAGAACCTGTATTAAAGACACTGACTGATGAATTTCAGCTTTTTTTTCCCATAAAATGTCTATACATAACATTTGGAAAGAACCCCTCAGTTGGATCAGGAAGATCTGAAAAAATACATAAAAATGGAAGCCTAAGTCTGTCCAGGATCCACATTGGCTTGAACCACACTGAAGACAGAATCATAAACTATATTTATCTGAAGGATCACAAATTTTATTTGCTGGGTGAGAACATTTAAAAGTGTCCAGAGTGGTCACACAGTGAAATCCCAAGAGAAAAGACATTAAAGACACCGAAATGACCATTTAGATCCTTTGTAGGATTTTTATATCCAACACAGATAGCGATAGCAAATGCCTACATGCGCACACACACACACACACACAAACGCATGGAATGCGTGGGAAAGTAAGTGTATAGCTGCTTCAGCTGGGCCTTCATGGGGAAAAGCAGTCATTTAAGACTGTAAGCTTAGCCTCTATGTTCCCCAAACTCTAAATCATGCACAGATCCATAAAGATAATACCCTCCTCATGCTAATGCTGAATCAATCTTATCAGTCAAAGACTGAATCTAATCATGAACAGATACACATACTGTAACTATCCGCGCAAAGTCGTGCACCGGTCCAGGGTCAAACACTTCTTCTAAAATTTGTTGATATTTGCTCTAACCAGGCGTGCCGCTTGGATATGCCTCGGATGGCACACTGACTGCATCACCCGAGTTTGAAAGGGGATCTAAAAACTCACCTGACACTGTTTGAGTTATCCGGCTGCAAAGCCACCATCTGGTACTTCCAGCAAGTTAAAACAAACACTAATAATTATTTGCAAATGGTATTTGACCCAGGTTTGACACACATACTTTCGCGCACTACCATAAAATTCTGGAAATACACTCATAACTGTTCTGGCAAGGTTAACCTGCACGGCTGCACTAAACTCTCACGAGATAGATGCTCATTTTACCCCTTGATGAGGTCTGCAAATATTTACATTATGTTCAAAATGAGACCAATTGTTTATGCATGTTCCTCTAGTATTTATAAGGGAAGATTTATGGAGCGTATAACTCCACAAAACATCCTGCAATGAGGAGAACCATCCAGCCCTAATATAACTCATTCATGGCACTTTGAGACGGGGGGGAGATGCTGCATTTGCACCAATCTCCTACATTGATCTAAACGTTAATACCTAAACTTTCTGCCTCTGTTAGCTAATGATCAAAAGTAGTAAAATGTGCGATGCAGACAGGGGGCCAGTAGCAGACAGGAGTTAGCTGTCAGTGGAGGGTGTTGGCCCTTGCTGTCCAGCCATATTCACCCAGACAATCACTCCCACAGTGCATGTATAATCCGGACAGTTAACTTTAGGAATGTCTGCCACCTCTAGAGAGAAAATCAGGCTGCTGCCGGCTGCAGTATTTGCACATACATTGAATTGAAGCATTCACTCAGGTAAAAAAAAAAAAACCCAAAAAAAACGCGTAGACTGACCTTCCTCTTGCAGATTGATGGACAGACTGATTACTATCCCTTATACAGTACGAGGATTAAAACTACCTCTCTTTCTAGTAGATGACACTTGCTCACATGCATTGATTCTACTGAGAAAATGCCACTTTCATAACACAAAGCAGATTTTAAAAATATCATTTTATATCTAATGAATCCTACTGCAATCATCCAACCCAACAGTCTGTCTGCTGACCCTGACCTCCTGCGGTAGTTTCCGAGGCCTCTGAGGAGGGGAGATTAATAAAGTCTATAGTTCCACTGGGACAGGGAGAGGGACACGGATAGTGGGCCCTCTGGTACAGTCACTGACCTCTACATCTGGTCCAGACGGCTGCTCTGGACAGTTGCTGCACTCCTACACAAAGAGGGAAGCAGAGCTAAGACTGAGCACAGGCTGGCGTACACACCCTTCTTTTGTTGTGCTTGCTGCGCAGTTGCGAGCGTTTGTCTACGGGGCCATCTTCAAATAGAGCCGCAGGAAAAGAGGAGAGGGAGAGGAGTTAAAAGAAGAGGCCTGGAAGAGATAATTAAGGGTGTGATGATGAAAAGAAGACCTTCTTCCGCTGAAAGGGGATTTTCAGAGTCTGAGCTCGGCCCTTTTGAGATCCCGTTCGGACTACATGAGCCCAGGGTTCAGGACCATAATGAAGCCATTGAGAGCGAAAAAGAACAAAGCAGAGAAATGGAAAGAGTGGATTTTAGGACACAATAGAAGAAGTTACAGTCTGAGGCGTGATTACAGTTTGATTTGGCTTGACGGCCTTATTGTCCTCAGGGACCGCTGAGCCGTGTAGGTGAACCTTCTGATTGAAAAAATAAAGTCGGAGAGGGTGTATTCCAAAGTGTGTGAGCGCGTACGTGTGTGTCCTCGCTCGCTCGTTGCTTCAGTCGAGTGTCAGTGAAAGGTTATATTGATGAACTGATCTCACGGCTGCGATCTGTCACTGTCAATGAGCAGTCGGCCCATGACATCATCTCCCTTTTCGACGTGTAGTGCAACGCACTTGTGTTTGTCCTGGATAACACGAGCTGATGAGGAATGGACAGAGAGAGCAAGGGCTAGAACATAGCTCATGTTGAAAGGATACTGGCTTTAACAGATGGTCAGTGGAGTAAAAAAGACGCTCCCTCTAGTGGCACGCTTTGTAACATTCTGCTAATTGTGACAAATTATGTTTCTAGTAGTTGAAATAAATCAAGTGTGTGAATCTAATTTCCTCTTAAATGCAAGAAAACCACACAGAAGAAATCAAAACAACAGGTTTCAACCTGTCTGTCTGGTTACATGGCTTTTTTTTTACGTCTGTCTTTGTACGCCTGCACAACACATGTGCACGCAAAAAGTGACATCATCTCTGTGCGACCACATTGACAGGCAGGACGGACCCAGAGGGCTCCATGCAGTCTCAGCCACATTATATCTGGCATTGCACCCCCATAATCTGCCTCTGCTGTGCACAAGCCTCAAAGCCTCAAATACATGGGCCTCCGCTCTTAAGTGCTGTTACCATATAATAGGAAACCATAGTGTTTTCTATAGGATGTGACCATTTAAAGTAGTAGCAGAGCGTGTGTGTGTGTGTGTGTGTGTGTGTGTGTGAGGATGCGTGTGAGTGTGTTTATGCTGTCGTATCGCAGTTGTGAGGAATAGCTTTTCCTCATGCAGTGCCAATTCTTAACAGGCCCCTCTATCTCCCTATCCCTCCCATGTCCCCTCCTCCCACCTTCCCTCACTCCATCCCCTCTAATGGATTTTGCAGATCTAGTTGGGCACGCCATAGCTACCCGTGGCCAAGCTAAACAGGACCCAAAGTCACGAAGTTCCAAGTTTAAAGAGAAAAAAAGAAAAAAAGGCTACTCCATACCGCCTCTATCTCAACTATGTTTCTTATGTTTTGATGGAACAGCACGAGGTTGCTTTCAACTAGTTCCTCAGTGGCTGAGAGGTCTGGCATTGCCTGTAGTTAGTCGACAGCCGCTCATTCAGCCCTGCAACTGCCTCTGTGTCACCCAGAGCAAAGACTGGCCCGATGCTGTGATTGACAGTAAAGTCAGACAGGGAGGGGGAAGGGTGAGCCTGTCAAAATGACACACGCAGAGGCAGACACTGGATGCGACCTCACATATTGCATATTCAAGACTCCCAACTGCAAAAATCACATCTCTGGAGGAATTTTCACACCTTGCAACAATTCTCTTGCAATCCGTGTCATGCATGTGCTCTATATGCTGCTAAGATAATAGACTGCTGACGTTTTGATGTAATTTAGAAGTGTAAAAAAAAAAGTCCTTCTCAACAAGTGTATAATTACAGAGTGGCTGGGGCGCCAAATCTTTAAATGACTGAGAATTAAAGGGGTTAGGGCAGGTTGTGGTGAAACAGGCTGCAGCGGTCTGCAGCGGTAAAAAGGCTTTGTGTGAAGAGGGAGGGAGGGAGGGCGACAGTCCTGGTGGGGGTTAGAGGATAGAGGAATGCTTTGCATCTCAGTTTTCATGTCGTTTGGGTTGTGTGTGTTTAGGGGGACGACAACTATGACCCCTGTCTCCCCTTGAGTTGCCTTTCCCCGGATCTCTGGATATAGACGTCCCACTTCTAACCCCAGCTGTCACCAGCGCAGTGAGCATATGCCTGTGTGTTGTCGGTGTGTATATTTGAGTCCCCATATATGCACATATACATCTGTTTCCTCAGTTCCTCTTTTACTTTTTCATCAATTTAAGAGTCTACGCTAAAAGTGGATATCAGTTTCAATTTATTGCCTTAACTGACTCAATTAAAACCGAATCGACCCCGATCCGGTGATGCTGAAGTATCTGAAGTGTCACAGCACCAGCCCCTCAGACAGCCAGACGACCACTGTCTGGACGGTTACACATGCACTGAAATATACATGCACGTGCTGCACCAAAGCACAATCAATATTAATGCTAACTACACGCAGAGAGAGTTCATGACTGTGTCACCCAGCAGACGTAAAAGCTCTCACAACCCGTGAAACCCAACCAATCTGGTTTGCGGAGACTGGTAGAATCTAAGTAAGTTTGAATTAATTATGAGGAAGTGAGGACCGGTTCCTTCGCTGCTCTTCCCTGAGGCTCGAATGGCTGATCTGACACAGAGTGACAACTCATCCAGCCACAAACACAAACTGTAACAGGTCGGCAAAACTGATCTTAGGTTTAAATTTCATCCAAATGCCTTATAATGCATCGTTCTGAAAATCTGGTCATATTTCTTATCTAATTCAGGACTCTACCTGTTATTATTAACTCTGGTTAAAGAGGAACTGAGCTGTAACATTTTTCCCAGTTTACCTCAACTCTGTGAAAGCTTTTGTTTTTAATTCTGTCCACCAAATGCTGCTCTGGGGTTTTATTTTATTACTTATTTCCTACATAAACGTCCATGTCAGTGACATCAGTGAGGCTGCAGAAAGTGTGTGTGTACGTGAGTGTGTGTGTGTGTGTGTGTGTGTGTGTGTGTGTGTGTGTGTGTGTGTGTGTGTGTGTGTGTGTGTGTGTGTGTGTGTGTGTTTGTTGGGGTGGGGGTGGGGGTAGGGGGGACCACGTCATTGCAGAGACAAGTCAGTTCACAGTGAGAGCGAGTGTCTGTGCCAGGAGCCTACCGAGACCAAAAGTCTGAGGCTCAGGTCCACACTTTGTTTTCATATTACAGTTTTGTTCTTCTTCTATTTTTCTATTCCGCGGCGTCGAAAACAGCTCGAATCCAAAAGAAGAAAATGGAAGACACTCATATTACTCTCTGATCAAGGAAGTTAATGTTGATTGCATGTGAGCAATTTTTTTTTATGTTCCAATCCAAAAAAGGTATCTGGAACGTGAGATTTTTTTCATGGTTTGGCTCCACACTCTCATTTGGATGGGAAACGATGCGATGAGAATGAGGTTAAAGTTCTGACGTGTTGTTTAAGTTTTCTTTCATTCTCCGTCATAAAAGACCAGTCCTGGTCGCACAGTGTGTGTCCTCATTTTGGGGTCAGCGCTATTTTTCAATAAAATAATTTTTGGTATCTCACATGCCATTCCTAGCATTCAAGAAAACCACCAGCTGTTCCTGTGCGCTCCTCGCAGTCGTTGTGCAACTTAATTCATTTGTGTATTGAGCTATAGACTATATTTAACTAATTTATACAGTGTAGCATTATCATGACTGATTTAAGTTAACAGCTCAGTCCCAATTCACCATGCTGCTGCAACAGAACTGTAAGACCACACTTTAATTTTTCGTGTCTCTCCGCTAACACTCTGTCTTGAATCCATGGGGATATTAGCTGGGGGAAAACAACTGCAAGAAGACTCTGAAACTCTGTCGCAGCAGCAGCATAACAATTCAAAGCTGGTGCGATGACTCAGATTTGTTTATTTACCCACACAGTGGCTGTCAAGCTGGAATAGTCACGCACTCTTACAAACTGCACCGGGTCCCCTGTGACAAAACGTCCCAGATTTTTTGCTGCCCGCCAGGCCAGAGGGAGACGGAGAACAACACAGGGAGGGATGGATGGATGGGAGGAGCAGAGGGAAGATGTGGAACTACTGGAAAGTTTGATTCTGAATTAGGTTTCCTTAAGACAAGAGACAGAAACATGTAGTTAAACTTAAACTCTGGATGAGTGGTGGAACACACACATAAATAATGTACCCTCTGGACCCATCACAGGGCAAGTGAAAACACGGCCGGAGGTGATTCACTGACCTCTTAACCTCCAAGGCCATGCTCATGCTGCCAAGTCAATGTGCAGTGACTTTTGTGTCTCTGATGACTATGTGTGTTCGTGTGTGTGTGAGTGTGTGAACTTTCATTTTTAAGAGAAACAGAAATAGAGGAAGCAGATAGGAATTCAAAGAACGTCAGTACAAGAAAGAGCGAGATAATACAACAAAACAAAAAGGATGGCGTGGCGAGACGTCCCCTGAAGGTGAAGCAGCAGCTGCCATCTACCATCACTCATCGCCCCTCCCCATCAGACCGTGTTTAATGTCCCAAAAGGGCGAGCTGTCGAGCCCGAACCATGTCCGTGCCTCTCTGTCAAACATCATTACCTCACTGGTGAAACTGAGATAAATACCCTTGTAGTGGCTCAAACAAACTATTCCTCTATTCATGGTTTGACTTCAGGGGTCTGTCTTTCAATCCTCGGTAGTGAAAACCAGAACATTAACTGGAAACCATTAAACATGAGGAAATATTCTTTTGTCGGTGTTGAAGGTGGAAATGTGCAAACGGGTACTTAATGGGTCCATTTGGCTCCATATTGTTCTAAAATGTGCTGCAGACATAACATTTATGGTCATTTATTAGTTAGTATTTTGGTATCTGGTATAAGTGAGAACTCACTCTGTTCGGATGTTAATAGATGTAGGCAAATAGTCAGATTGTTAAATGAAATCTCAAAAGCCATATTTATCAAATTACTTGTTTGGTGTCTCTTCACGGTTTTGCAGCACTTACACTTGTCAGTGTTGACAGTGTATTGACTTACATTAATTCCCTGGAGGGTTATCCTAACCTTAAATGCCTAACTCCAACCTTTACCCCAGCCTTAACCCGGCCATAACTCTACACCTAAAACTCTAAAGTGAATGTTTAACTCTGTGGGGACTGGATTTTGGTTCCCATATGGGAGTTGAGTCCCCACGTGGGGCAGTAAGAAGAGACTTTTTTTTTTTTTATCTCCACAATGTGATGACACCACACACACACACACACACACAAAAAGAGAATCACAGAAGAGTCGCAGTGTTCGTTAATGATCTAACAGAGGAAAAGTTCAAAGACAAAACACTCAGCTGATAGCCACAACAGGGCCGGGAGAAGAGAAACCAAAGATCCATCTTTGTAACTTAAACACTCGCGCGCACACACACATACACACCACACACACACACACACACACACACACACACACACACACACACACACACACATCCAAGCAAGAACACACTTTAATCAGCGACATGGCCTGACAGCAAAACTGGCATAAAGCTGTATCAGGTCATGTTATTGTTTCATAAAACACATAAATATTAATCAAAATGATCAAATGTTTTGTTGAAGAGTTTGCCAGCTGACAGAACAATCCCTTTTTGGGCTGGAAAGAGTTCGGTATCTTCCTAAGAGAAACACTACAGGCTTGATTTCAGCGGGAGATACTGGGACTTCGTTTTTTTTTTTTGTCTTTGGCTGACAGATTTGAGAGACTATCAAGAATCTGTAATTACTCATCTCCAGCTCCAGAATATAGGACAGTGACTCGGCTTATTAGTTATTAAATTCTCCATCAACTCTCGGGGTTAGTGGCGCGCCGACAGCTGTTCTCCGGGAGAATGCCTTTGTATCATGTTACACCATTATATTTCTTGTGGTAAGCCTGGGGAATTAAGTCTGTCTGTCTTTGTTTTAATTTGTTCTACAGAGTCAAACACAACGTCAACACTCATCAGTTAATAACAATCAAATGAAAGCATGATAAAAAAAAAAGATGTGATAGATGGGTTTTAAAGTGCCAAATAAAAAAATGTACCTCTGATCAACGGCACTTTGATCCTCTGACACACAGAATAATTTTTTGGATGTGAGTAAAGGTCACTTCTTTCAGTCTGTAAGATATAAAGAAGAAAAACTTTCTTCTTGCCAACTCCCCCCCCCACACTCTTTTGTCTCACACCACCCACACACATCCAGCCTCTGAATCCCTTAACTTGCATAACACGTTGCTCTACCTGAGCCGCGGTGCCCTACATGCAGCTCTCAGCTCTCTACGCGAGTGTTTGAAGTTACCAGAAGCTCAGATCATCTCGCTTACTTCATTAAAAACACATGAGACGCTACACAGACAGTCTCTCTCTTCCTCCCTCCGCTCGCCTTTTAGAGCTTAGACCCTTCTCATCCATCAAGCGCCCAGATGGGCAGGAGTTACCGCATTTCATTCATCTTTTTTGCTCGGAGCATTTTCCCACATTTATATCTCAATGTGAGTAATGGAATTAATACATCACTTCATTCAGAAACGTGAGCATGTACGGCACACATATGCCTGTGCCAGTCATCTCCTCAATGGGGGGGGGGGGGGGGGGGTCTGAGCAGGAATGTCCCTGCTGGCATCTGAAAGAACAGAAACCATTAGTCGATCCATTGAAAATTAATCAGCAATAATTTATACGTTTCCCAAGCAAAAAGGACAAACACCTGCTGGTTCTAGCTTTGCAAATATGAAGACGTACTGCGTTTTATGTACTTGTACATGGAATAAGTTGGAGTTTGGGCTGGGGTTTGGGAAATTATAAGGAACATTTTTCACTCATTTTTGACATTTTATAGTCAAAACAGTTCATCTATTAGTCAAGAAACGAACTGAGAGATTAATCGCCGTTGGAAACAGTCATTAGTTGCAGCCCTACTGACATATCTCTATCAACAGCACAGGCCACACATTCGCTCGCGTGCACACGTTCCATGCGAGAGAAACAGACACGCTTCCACTGCAATAACGAGAAAGCCAGAGTTCCAACGATCTAGCCACACTTTGGCACTCGGGAGCCAGTGTCACAGGTCCAACCCACGGCGGAGAAGCACAGGATGGGGAGGGGAGGGGGGGAGAAACTCGAGACAACACCAGGCTTTAGAGGACTTCCATCTGCAGCTTCCTCCAGGAATATTACAACCCCCGTTTCCAGCCATCGTTATCCCACATCTTAATCATGAGCCTGCTAAAGGACCTGGCCTGGCCTGGCCTGGCCCGGCCTGGCCTGGCTACGCTGGCCAGTTTGGATCAACATTTGTTGTTAAATTTGAAGATTACACTTCAGCAACTTTGAGCCATTTGAGTCTCCCAACAGCCTTGCAGCCTGTACCTATTGTCATGCACTGTAATGATGTCTTTCTTTAAAATTTGGCCCGTGTCTGTAGTCTTTTCCATCCAGCTGACCTGATCATTACACTATCAGGATCCCTACTGCCTGGATAAAGACCATGAATAACGATGAAGGCGGTTACTTCAGAACTGGGCCTCGGAACAAACAAAAATTGGAATTCCACCGACTCAGAGCTCCAGCTAGTCAATCACTCTGCGTCTGACAGCAGAGTCCAGTCATTTTCTTTGATTGGGCGAGTCAATCATACAGTAATATCTTCTCCAGAGCCGCAGATACATGGCTCTTCATACCGTACATGAGAAGTTGAGATGTGTAATTCCCCAAGGAGAAGGCTTCAGCCCGAGCTAAAAGATGAGGTATGACTTTGGATGATTATGTATCAGGGTCTGCTAGAATTTATTTAACATAAACATGTTTCTATGACCACACATTTCAAAGTATGACATTGTGCCTCATAACTCAAACATTATCTCCTCATGTGGCTCCAGCAGGAATGAAGGAAAAAAAAAGAAAAGCAAGGATGGTAACTGTTTAGAAACGAGGAATTCTGGGGATGCTAAAAGCTCTGCTACATGCAGTATGTCACTGAAAAACCAACCTGACACAGCTGCATTTTAATATCAGTGTGAATTTAGGTGCCACTTTCCCTGCATGTAAGCACACACACAACTCAAATTTTACAGTGGTGTAATTAAATTTCACGATTATAATCACAGCAAGATGGCAGACTCGGTGATTGCGGCTGTCATGGTAACCGAGAGACCCCCCTCAGGGTGAAGTTAATGAAATGTGGAGCAATCAGGAAAAGGAGGGGATTCCTTATCAATGGGAATCTTATTCTCTGACTCTACTACTAAAGCTATTAATAACTGCCAGGCCTTCCTGTGGATGGATGATGCAAAATACAAGTGGCTTTCCAGGAAACCAAAGCTACTCCCTCACGCACCGCTGCGCCGAAGCACCGGTTACAGTTTACATGCTGACTTATAAACTGAAATCCAATGAAATCCCCTCCTCAATATTGACTATTTGGTTTACTTTATGTCTCTGATGGTGGTCTGGGAGGTAAATAAAAACACCGACACGGATCCCAGGCATCGACAGCGAGCAGTGAGTGAAAGATGGAGCTAAGGTAAATATTTCCACTAGCTACTTGTGGAGCCAGGGAAAGAGGAAAACAATCTTATTTATGTTACTTGAGTTTTTTAGTTGGCTGTCATCTGCTAGCCATTCAACACTGCGGGGAGTGCGTGCGTTGCATTTCTACACTTGTGAGTCCCTTTGCCGCTCTTAATTTTGAAGGTGTTCATTTAGCATTTAAAGCAGTTGGTGTTAAAAGTTAGGATTTGGGTTGGGCTGGGGCACAGGTCATGGTTAGGAATATAACTGAGTGAGGTAAAGTTAGGCTTGTGGAGGAGTGTGTGTTGTGTGTATGCTCGTGTGTGTGAGACTGGGGGGGGGGGGGGGGGTTTGTGAGTCACTTTCCGATATTTGTACTCAGACGGCGATTTCCCATGCATAAGAAACAAAACCCAGGAAGAAACAGTTCTGGGATACAATTAGAGAGATTTTTCTTTGAGCTGCAACATTTGGGTGGGAAGATGCTTTCTGTTTTTTTCCCCTCACCCTCTTTGTCTGCTGGCAGCGCTCTATGATTGCTCTATGATATTACACAGAAAGCCTTTACTTTGTATTTCCCTTGTAGTGCCTTTGTGTTTGTAATTAACAATTCAGAGTCATACATCTAACTCTGTCATGAGGCAGTTACAGGATAAAAATCATATAAGCACATAATATAACGTGACTGAAAAAGACAAATTTTTCCTCTCTTGTGGGTTTTGCGGGAGCCACAGAGCGGACAACGGTGTATACACTACAAGCAGAATTTCAGTGTCAATGTGGGTGGCGACTGCGCAATTTGATTACACTGTGTATCTGCAGAGTTTAAAGTAAACTCTCAAGATTGCTTGAGATTTGCAAACGAATAAAGCGTCAGCTTGGACATTCCCTACAGTAATACCATTAGAATAAACAACAAAAAAGTCCCAGAAGACTGTGGATGGTGGTTTTATATTTCATCGTGAAAAAAAACAAACAAAAAAAACCACACAAAATTGATGGAAGCTTGAAGCTGAGATTTAAGAATATCTGATGTAGGTTTTCATGATTCATGAATGGAAGAATGCGATGCAGAAACAAAGCCAAAAGTGACGCCAACATACACCCCCAAATAAGATGATGTACAATAAAGGGAATGGGGGTTGGGGGGTAATGGGTATTATTCAGTCACCTCCCCCAATATAAAGTCATTCAGCAGATGCCATTTTCTAAGAGGTGCAAGTGTTTTGAGCGCGGCCATGGTGAGAATCAAGCCCCTGACCCCTGAGTCAGTAACATGCTCATCCATTCAGCTGCATAGAACCACTTGAAGTGCGAGGTTATCAGCACACTGTTTACCTTGTTGATAAGCTTGGCAAAAAGACTCGGCGGTGAACTGAATGAACAGTCCTCTCTGCCTTGGCACGCTTGTTATTGACATTGTTAAAAAAAACACAAGCAAAAAATGGCAATAGCAACATTTATCATCACAGCACTTATTGACTAATAAATGAAGATGAATAAACAGATCCTTTCACAGGGAGGTCAGAGGTCAAGGTGGACACCCCAGCTGTCACACTCCAATCTGGCCATCCCAACATCAGATTAACTTCTAGTCTTGGCTCAGTCCATTCTTTATCCTCTAAAAACCTGCTTTAGGACTTCATGAATTAATCCAATATAAATATCTAAATATGACAAAATGTTTTTATTGCCACAACCGTGAAAGTATCCTTGGTTTATTAGTCCTGCTTCTGTAATGGAGAACCTGCTCCTATACGCAGCTGATGTGAGTAATTATAAGTTGTTTGTACAAACATGAGCTCTACTCAGTTGCAGGCGCACCAACAGATATCCATATGGTTCCTGTTAGAGAATGTCTTGCTGCACGCCTCATCACTCTGCAAGAAACCAAACTCTTACTGGTTGTATGCAAACCAAAGGCTGAGGCTGCTGAGGCTGCTGAGGCCGGTATAGTATATACTGCAGAGCTGGAGCACGCGGGACCATGTAAGTGGATAGTGTAATAATGCAAAGATCCGTATCCCTCCTTACAGCCGAAAACCAGGAGCTGTGGACGACAGCCGACACCAGATATGACTAGAATAACTATTGTGGCGAGGTGCTTAAATATGCCCCTGGGTTCCCATTTTTAGATTCTGGCCATGTAAACATATACAGACAGAAGTGGCGGCTATAAATACACCTCGTGTTAGAAAAACCATATAGCTGTGTCAGAATCTATTTGCTGAATAGCAAAACTACCCAAAATCCTTCTTGGCCCTTCTACTGGGATAGTCCCTCTGCGATCTCTCTGTTCTGTTTTCTTAATCATACAGTAAAGAGGAAACCATCAGCTGTAGCTATAATGGTCCAAGTGCCTTGCTCATAGGCACACACACATCAGTACTTCATGCCTTGCATTCATTCTAAAAAAAAAAAACCCACACTGTCACATCAGTTGGTCTCTCCAGGAAATAGTTCAAAATGTGCTGGCCCACTTTGTGCACTTCATGATGGTGTTTCCCTTTTAGTGGTTCTGTCCTCCCTCCAAAACAAAGTGTATTTGCTCTAAGTTTCCAAACCCTGGGGAAGAAATCACTGACTTGCTGTTATAAAATAGTTCCATAAGTCATAATATGCCTATATACTGGCCTATTAGACTAACATCCCTTTCGTGTTTAGCATAGAATTTAAATGGGAATCCACTCTTTTCTCTTTTTTTCCCCCTACCTGGCTTTTTAGCTTTTTAGCTGTGAAATCAATAATCAATATGAGGCTATGCTGCATCACCACCATGATTCATTTATCTTTTAATGCTATTGTAGTCTCCTCCAGTATGGTCTCCCACATATCACAGTATAGCCCGGCCAGCTACCAGCTCATGCATGCAAGGTGCAGATGCAGGGTGCACCCCTCTAACGTGGAGAACCAGAAGCTTCCACCCAGCGGGAGCTCATTTCTGTACGTTTTCTGCGTTACACGATCAGATGCATCAGTGGACGTGAACACACAGAGAGATGAGAAGAAAAAGGAGCTGTCACTTACATTCATCTGACCCAGTCCGCTGCTCTGGATGTGCGCTGTAGATATCCCCTCCAAAAACCTGATTAGTATGCAAACGGTTTTCCAATTCCCCCCCTCAAAGACAGACAAGCCACCAGGACAAAATGTTGAATGGAGCCCCGCTGGCCAGCTGGACTGGGGCTTTTTGTTTGTTTGTTTTTACATAATATCCACAAAAAAAATGACAGTTGAGTCAATTCCACAGATTTTCTAATCCAGTAGACCGGCACTAGACACCAGATTACTCCTTCCAGTGAAGGGTCTTCCTGCGTCCTCGTTCCCCGTGTCAGGTGAGCGCGTCTGGATCAGCTGGAAAGCTCAATGGTGTCTTTGCTGTCTGCGGGAGAAAAGAGCCGTCTCCAGCCCTGCAGTGCTCTGCCCTGCCTGTCGCTGATCTTAAACGCTCCTCTCCTCTCTTTCTCCTTCTCTCAGCATCCAGTCACTCAGACACAGCGTGTGTGTGTGTGTGTGCGTATGTGTGTGTATGTACGTGTGNTGTTTTTACATAATATCCACAAAAAAAATGACAGTTGAGTCAATTCCACAGATTTTCTAATCCAGTAGACCGGCACTAGACACCAGATTACTCCTTCCAGTGAAGGGTCTTCCTGCGTCCTCGTTCCCCGTGTCAGGTGAGCGCGTCTGGATCAGCTGGAAAGCTCAATGGTGTCTTTGCTGTCTGCGGGAGAAAAGAGCCGTCTCCAGCCCTGCAGTGCTCTGCCCTGCCTGTCGCTGATCTTAAACGCTCCTCTCCTCTCTTTCTCCTTCTCTCAGCATCCAGTCACTCAGACACAGCGTGTGTGTGTGTGTGTGCGTATGTGTGTGTATGTACGTGTGTGTGCTAAAGACAGAGCCGCCGCTTCGGGCACCGTGCACCTCACAGACTGAAAGCCGACTCCTCCGCCACAAGGCCCAGCCCCCCCTCCTCCCCCCTCTCCTTACTCCTCTCCATACCCTCCTCCTCCTCCGCCACCTCCTCCCTTCACTGACTTGGGCTGCTAATTTATTCGGGTAGCTACACAAAAGGGGGGACAGAGGAGAGGGAGGCTGTGGAATACAGTAGGCAGTGAGCGGAGAGAGGAGGCTGGAGAGCAGACTCTGGTGCCCCCCAGCTCCGCTCAGTGGAAGTAAAGTGTGTGAGACAAAGGAGCGCGCCATGCACGATCAAAAGAGGAGTTTAAGTCAGCATGGCGCATTATGCATGAATGTGACTCATTAGCAACATAATTAATCATCTCCTTCTTCGTGGACTCTTAATATTGTGATACGATATTGATCACACCAGCGTAGATAATTCTATAAACATTTAAAGAATTTATATATTTTATCTCACAATTTCATGTGTATTAAAAAAAAATCATCAGAATAATAATTATATTTGGATGTAAGGTTTATACTAACTCTGAAGACAAATTATGTATTTTTATACCCACAGTGCATAACATTTAGATTTTAAATTTAAGTATGTAGGGGGAAAAAAGTATAGGTATAGCCTATTGTTTAATGAAATTTGTATGAAAATGGCCATAATTGTGTAAGATGAATAACACTTTTGTGCATAAAGTTTGTCACCACACAGGCCTATCTAATTCTTTTTTTACACAGGTGATTTAAAGTTCCTCTCCAGACATGTTTTAAACGATGTAAAAATACACTGCTATGATTAATATTTTGTTTATCATGGTTTTCTCACATAAAAAATGAAAAAAAATTATAATCAAAAACCGGGTCTGGAAGCGCATCAACACTTACTTCCTCATTGAGAAATCTGGATCCGGTCTTATGCCCCGCCCACCACCGCTACTTGCACTACCTGACAGGTGAAAGAGTATCAATATGATTGGCAGAAGAAACACTGGAGAGACTCAGCCACATGTTTGAGCCTCAGTCAGAACCAGACTGAGGAGTTTTTGAGGAGTTTCTTATGCACCAAAATCAGCGATTAAAAGACTCATAAGAAAGGTAAGCCTTGTTAATTGGTTCTGTTGTTTGTTAGCTTGGAACTGGCAGTGGTTGACACAGTGTAGTGGCTGTGTTAACGCAAACTCTTGCTCTGTACTGAGATGGTTTCGGTGAC
Organism: Seriola dumerili; assembly: GCF_002260705.1. NCBI lineage: Eukaryota > Metazoa > Chordata > Actinopteri > Carangiformes > Carangidae > Seriola > Seriola dumerili. The sequence continues at coordinate 2,301,095 of NW_019174295.1, read as the reverse complement.
CGGTGAAAGAGCAGTGCGTAAACTGTTGTGCACCAAAATCGGCAAACTTGCAGACATAGCAGAATGGTTAGCGTAGTATCTTTTATTTGTTGATGCTGTTTGTTAGCTTGCAACTGGCAGTAGCAGACACGGTCTTAGTTGTCCTAATGCAAATTCTCGCTCTCTGTATCAACAAGGTTTCAGATTTATTTAACCCCGCCTCCCCCGTCCCTGCAAGTTGATGGATTGGTTTCTAAGGTTTTATGACATATGAATCCCTGGCTGTCTGAATGTGTTTTTATGAGACTGTCATTGGTTCACTGCAGTTCCAAGGTGGAAATACTCAGTCATGACGTTGACTGCTTATTTTGCTCATAATATGTCTTGTATTATTTAAAAACGATAAAAACCATCACATGGACAGGTTAAAAACTTGCTTTTCATCAGAGGTCTTTTACTGTGATATATTGGCAACTATTAGGTAAAATACAGGCATATTAGAATAATTCAAAAATAACCCTAATACTGCCGTCACATTGAAGGTATTAATTTACAGCAAGGTTTTAAATATCTGGATGTAAAAGCTTCAGGCAGACCAGACAACCAGAGAGAGGAAGTAGCTGAGGAGGCTGGGCTGATGTTCAGACACACACAGACACTCACGCACACCCACTTACACACACACACACACACACACACACACACATCCTTTGGGTTGCTAGCGTCAGCAAGATGGGAGCTATGCATCACCCCAGATTTTAGGTCAAGTATCCACCTGCGTGGCTGCAGAGCAAGGGAGGAGATGTGTGTTGGAGGAGGGAAAGACGGTGTGGATGTGGGAGGTGTGAACATGGGAGGGGGGGGGGGGGGGGGGGCAATCAATCCCAGATACCACGTGCCCAGTGAGTGTGTATGTCGCAGTCACTGCTACGGGAAATGGTGCATAAACACTTTTACTTGTGAGTGTATATATTTACCCAAACTGACTGTGACGTGATGACCAGACATGATGGACTCAGCCTCATTTAACTCTACAGGAGGCCCATTTTTTTCATCAAAAAAAGAAAAGAAAAAAAGAATGTAGACAGCAATGACCTTTGAAAAACAAGCATTATGTCCCTGTTGTCCCATATTGTGACAGTGGTCACTTGGAGATTGAACCACCAGCCATGGCAGCATTAGTGTCATGTGCTAACTCTTAAAATTCACAAAGTATAAAATCAAATCCCAGGGTGGCAACAAAGATAAAGAGGATGGAAAGGCAGTTACTGTTTTCCTAAAATTAAAAAGGTTAACATACAATAACTAATAATATCTATTACCCTTAACTGAGCAGATATTTTGTGTAACCTGTGTAGTACTTAACTATAGTTTAAATCCTTCTCACTAACGAGAACGTGCTTGGTTTTGTCATTAATTGGGAATATGAAGTTTGGAGTCACACACAGTGACAACTGTAGTAGAGAAGAGCAGTCTAAGTTAAATTTGTTTGTGCACTGTATTTTGAGATCTCCGCTTGTGCCACTTTTAAGCCATCTACTCCTTTCAGCTATATAAAGCCATAAAGATACCACTTGGGTTTCTAAATTATTAGCATAATCAAGCAACATGCCAACAACAGAGTCTGAAGCAACATTACAATGCTGGTCTTGTGTTGTTATCACAGTTCCAGTTGATCCAATGGGAAATCCAACTCCTACTCCCACCGTTCTCACCTCCTGACCGAACCCAAGGCCTCAGATACGCTTGCATTTTTCTGATAACATACCAAAGGGTTAACATGAGAAGATGCAGTTTATAGATGAGGTAGAAAATGATCCACCAGTCAATGGAGCCTTCTCCCTGCTGGCCATGAGTTATGAGGGCTCTTATTTGCTAAAGGGCTGGTTGGCAGGAAAAGACCTGACGGCATAAAAAACCTCTGTCAATCGAAAATGAACACATCTCTTTTAAGGTTTGGAAAATATCTTTGTCTCAACAACCACTAAAACCAAAGTGAATGAATGAAAAAATAGATAAGCAAACAAATAAAAAAAAATGTTTTCCTGCTCCCAGGGTCCCTTAGGCTCTCAAATTTTATCTGTGTCCTTGTGAGCATTTGTCTGTCTGTCTGTATGTATGTATGTGTGTGTGTGTGTGTGTGTGTGTGTGTGTGTGTGGTTGCGTGTCTGTAAAATCATTGCATATGTTTGTGTTTGTGAGCGAATTTATTCGGCATCGAACTTGCTGTGTCAAAACTTGCCACAGAGTAGCAATTACACAGCTTTAACCAGGAGCAGATGGCTGAGGAGTGACACTTCTGGTGGGGCTCCCCACGAAGGAGGAGACCAGCGCAAGATTTATATCGCTGCCGCACACATGCATAAATGTAAAATCTCTCTCCGCCTCTCTATCAAGTGCGCATATACATACGCTCACATGTACACGCACACAAACATGTATCATGAACATGGAGTACCGTCAAAGGATTTATTTGGCTCCTGTGTCTATCCTGTTTGTCGTTTCCTCCCTCTAACCTCAAAATCCACATGACCACGATAACCCCGCTCCACATTTCAAACCTTTAGCACACCTTCAAGATTTATATTCCGTCAAGTCATAGATAAACCTTATATTTATTCCATCTGCATGAATTCATAACAAAACTGATTAAACCATCAGTCACGGAGCTGTAAATTCCCAGAGACTCTCAAGAAATTACTTAAAGGTCCCATATTGTATAAAGTGAGATTTCCATGTCCTCTTTGACTATAAAGCAGGTCTAGGTTCTATAGCAATACTTTGAAAGTATCAAAGCGCTCAGTCCACAGAGAAGTGCACACAGCCTGTAGTCAGAAACTGAGCTTTAAAATGAGCCATCGGGACTGCTGTAAAATTGTGATGTCACAACAAAGCAGTCACTGCTCTCAGCCATGTCCCAAGCCTGCCCACCTTTCAACCTTGCAGGATTTGGTTTCTCTGAGTGTTTACCTGAAATCTGCTATATTTTTATTCAATCACTCAAAAAACAGTCAGCCAATCAAAAGAGAGGTTCAGAGCCTCTCTTCTGATTGGCTCACCAACCTGTTGTTAGAGCTCCAGAGAGAAGCCTGAGAGAGGAGACGTAAAACTACACTGAGATGGTTTCTGTTACTTAAAACCACAAATATATCTTCTTTTGGATCAACACTGAAATAACACAGGAAATAACATCTGGACGTTACAGGATCATATTATACTCTGTATCGATCTGAATTACCTTGGAGCTGACCCTGCTTATGGTCATCATGAACACAACAAAGAAATAAAGTGGTTTACTAACGGCTAGTAGCTGCGAGGTCATTTGGAAATGCATCGTTAGGAGCTAATGGAGGGGGCTTGTCTATATTGGCTGTTCTCTCTCTCGCTCTGTCTCCCACAACCACACATACAGTTGTCCGCAGCAATGTGATGTCTCTGAGGCAGTAAATTAGCCAAATTGACATGTTTGCATATGCAGTGGACTGAAACTAATTTTCAGATTTCATCACTTAAGTGAAAAAAAAAAAAAAAAAAAGAAGCCAGTGAATACTGTAACATAACAAATAATCTTCCTCTGGGCGAAATCCTTTTTAAAATTATGTCTGAAACAGTTCTTTGACTGGCAGGCAACACAATATCCTAGTTCCATATGTCCTGGCAGCTCCATCCCTAAAAAGGGCTTAATGTGTCTGTTTCCACCACGTCTTATTTCATTCAACTGTTATCACTTCATCTCCTTGGATTCGGTCCCTCTCCTGACACACGAGCTCATATCTCCAGCGCTGATGGATACATCGACTTTCTTATTTCTGACCACTTAACTCTGTCTCTCTCTCTCTCTCTCTCGCTTGGCCTTACATACACTTTGACCCCCGTGTCCATTGCAGGTGTCAGCCCCTTTGCTATCTGATCCACCTTTCCTGTGCGACAGGATGAGATGAGGTCACAGCTCCACTCGGTGACTCTCTGCCAAGAACGGAAAGAGCGGTGGCTTAATCAGACCTTCCTTTCCCATGGCCAAAATATCACAGCACGTCATTAATTAGGGTTCCTTTTCAAAAAATAGTTCTGTAACTCTTGTGGGCAAAGACAGCTTGTTACCTTATATTCACAGTTAATGAAAAGTCTGGAAAATATGTGAGTTTTTTTTTTTTAATTTAAACAAATCTGATGAAAAGAAAAATAGACAATGAAATGATCCTACTAATGTGTGTTCCCTTCTGTGACATAGACCTCCACTGTTGGCTACTAAAAACACTGAGCAATACTGCTGAACTGGGTGACACGTTCTTTCATTACAATGAACACACACACACATACACACATACACACACACACACTGTAATTTATTTTAAATGGAGTGAAATCAAGTGAAACTATGTATTTGTGATTCATTTTTAAACAGAGGCATTTTCAGTGGGAATAAAGCTTGGGCTGAGTGCCACAGGCAGGGCGTGGAAGCCATAAAGTATTCAGAGATGGACTATAGCACATTGTTGTTTTTGTTTTGTTCTGTGGTATTATAATATGAAAAATATATAAAAAAAAAAGAAAAAAAAAAGCCTTTTAAATCTTTAGTCTTGTTAATTTCAGGAAAGTTCAACAGCAGGTTTTAGCCAGTCACATCTTCAAAATCCTGGACATAACAAAAATCTAGATTTACTGTATTTACAATAACACTATGAACACTTTCTTTTTTTTTTTTCTCAAGTGCCTTCCTATGCCTCTGGCAACAAATAGAGTTGTATTTGTCTTCATCTGTGCCTGCAGGGTATTCTTAGGGAGATTATTATAGCTTACTTTTACTCTGAGGCCACTCTGCCTACCGTGCAACCATCCATACACTGGCCCAACGACTTTGGCTGTTCTTTCAAAGCTGCTACGTTGTGCATTTCTGCAGATGTCACTAAAAGGGAACCAATACTTAAGTATATAGGAATAAGGTTGTATGTGAATGTGAATCTGTGGGAGAGGTGATGTTGTTCTGCCAGCAGATGTAAAAAAACGTTTACTTCCTTTTGTTGGGTGTTGGCATCATGTTTCCTGTTGGTTATGTGCGGTTTCCTCCAGACTTTTTTAGGACTTTCAGTGATTTTTTTTTTTTTTTTTTACATGTGCATTGTTAGTGTGAGTTGTCTGTATGGACGTGTGCAGCATTTGGACTATTTTAGTGGGAGACTGTGAGGATAAATAGACCGAGGGATGACGGAGCAGGAAAAGGTGCATTGTTATCAGCAGCTCAGAGTGATAGTGCTTCCCCAGAGCTTCGTTAAATGAAATCACACAAAATGCTCCACATCCAAGCAGAAATTACGTCTGAAATAGAAAATGTGTTTCGAGTTGTGATATCATCGTGGCAGCTACTTACCCCTCAAATACCTGCTGTATGCGGCACAGTGCTTTCAAAATCCATCATGAAATCCTCTTTTCACTCGGCTAAGATTTCCGCCAATTCTGAGCCTCATACTTCAGCCTTATCTCCAATGACGTCATCTTCATAATGTGCTTAGAGTTGAAAGAAATGTTAAAAACTTGTCTCTTCTCTGACTGAACTGTTATAACTACAGAGCCTTTACATCAGAAGCTGGCCTACTTCCACTTGGCAAGTTTCTCCTGAACATGGCCTCCCAGCATTTAACAGAGCATTCACTGAGAATCTTATCTTATATGTTCAAGCATGAAGGTCATAACTTTTTTTATTATCAAGCAACAATCTTTAGGTGAAGAGTCAAATCAGGAAAACAGCAGTACAGTAGTTTTTTGCTGCAGTTGTAATGCCCCTTTGCTCCCTCTGTATCTTTACATGCAGGCTGATATCAGAGAGGGAGATTGAACAGTTCCTCTGACGAGCTTCCAGCTTTTGTACAATGGAGGAAATTTATGGGTCGCGATCCATCCGAGGTTCTCTCGTGCCGTTGGGAATATCTCTGCACTCACTTCTGACATATCTCTCTCATGAAAACAAAGCAGTATCACAGTTCGGTCGAGTGTGGTTATCCCACTTGTTCTTTGCACAAGACTCGGGATACAAATCTTAATTTTGCCGCAGGGACTTTCTCCAACATCATCACACATCATTTCCGAAAGCTGTGGCAGCTTGTGTAAATATCAGTGTGTATAATTTAGGATCCAGAGGGTGTTTTGGCTGCTATTACTGTACATCCCTTCGCTTAGGGCTCCTTTTTTTTCTTTTTATGATGACACCTTTTTACAAATCTTCCTCCCTCCTCTTCTTGTCACTATCCTGATCTCTTTCTTCGCATTGACCCAGACGTTACATCAACACAGTACCTGCAGACTGCATCCTCCTCTTCGACACTCTAGTCACACTACTCCTCACTAATTTATCTCCCCTTGACACCTCGCTTCCTCCTTCTTCCTTCCTCTATCAGAATATTTTATTGTTACGAAGCGAATGCATTAAGCAGGCTAATACATTAAATCAAGATGGCCTCAGTCTAAAAACAGCGATTGTTGAGGATGTGAGAAAAGTATTTAGCTGCTGGCTAACAGATGTGCTTTAAAATCTTGGCGACCATGAAACGTGGGCTTAACGGACTGATAAGAATTAATTAAGGGAAATGTGTCCTAATTTGATTTGATATGTTCCACTGATGACAATATAAAACAACCTGTAGCTATATCAGCTCTTCAGTGCTGTGTGGTTATGGCAAACTGTTTTGAAAAATGAAATGTCACCGTTACTAAAAATACAAAAAATGCAGAAAGTGGAATATCAGCTACAGCAGCTATAGAAATACCTGCTCCTATTCTCATACTGGTTCATTACACTTGGTGAATGGCTGCTGAAAAGCTTCTCTACCTCACAATGTGCTTCTAATACAAGAGTCTAGCAAACAGGAAGTAGCCAGAGCTGAGAACTTCCTGTATAAGCCCATCTATTGGCCAGCTTCTGTACTATGGGCACAGGAGGTTCCTGTCCTCAGTGTGTGTTTGTGTGTGTGTGTGTGTGTGTGTGTGTGTGTGTGCGTGTGTGTGTGCCATTCAGCATTCCATCCCCTTCTGCTTCCTTCCCTATACCCCGAGCCTCCTGTTGCACAGCATCGTGGGAAAGAGCGCGCCTCACCTCTGCACACCACGCTCGCTCACTCACCACACACATAAAGCAGCAGAGGCGGGGACAGATTTAGTGGATGTTGCGAGCCAGATGTGACGCCGTGTTTGTGCTCTTACGACTCTGTGCCACTAATTTGCCACATGGACTGCCGTGATTCCATATTTCGAGTGAATGACAGATTGATAACAAGTCTGTGTGTGTGTGTGTGTGCGTGTGTGTGTGTTGGTGCCGGGGTGGGGGGTGTGCTGAAAAAGAGAGATGTGTGTTATTTTGCTTTGTAAAATGACAAATAATCTGATCTTTCTTTGCATGACAAAGGTTAATGTTCTGGACCGGATGAAGAAACCTGACACACACACACACACACTCCCTTTTGTTGTTCTATCATCCCTTGCCCCCCCCCCCCAAAATAAAATTTGCAGCTTAATGTGACAACACTTACTCTTCTGTTTATGTCTCTATGTGTGTGGTGCGTGTGTTGAGGGACGTTCCTAACCTTGGCTCGGCCAGTAAAACGCGTGTGTCAGAGACTTCAGAGGAAGAGGAAGATGAGAAGGTCAAGTGCGTAGGGGGGAGATAAGTCGACCCTCGCGTTGGTCCGCTCTGGATCAGCTGCTTCCTGTTTATTGTTGCGCCGAGGTGTTGTCCTATGAAGATAACAAGGCTTTGACTTTTGACTCTGGCGGAACAGAAGCACATCCTGCGACGGATGCCATATTGTTCAAGGCTTTGACACAAAGTCATCGCACAACCACTGTGACCTGCACCTCCACTCATGTTTGTACGTCATAGTGGATCATAGTGCAGCGTTATGATTTAATGGCTTTTCTGTAAAATAGCTGTTTGCCTTATCATTATTATTACTATATTCATTATTCACCATCCGTGATTCGACTGAAATTTTCGTCAGCCAACATTGCTTGCACGCAGGCTGGATTATAATTAGCTGGTTGTAGGATAAATGGTGAACTTTGTGTGTTTACAGCTAACACTGAACCAACAAAGCACCACAGAAAGAGACCTAATACGTGAAATCCCCAAACATTTTGAAATAAATGAGCACAGCTTATTTGAACTTGTGCAGAGATCTTTGACTTCTCCTGACACAGCGTATAAAACTCAGCCGGTCACCTGGCTTTAACATACAGAGCACAAAACTATCCTTTAAGCACAATCTGTTATTCTTTCAATAAAACCGAGGGTGTACGTTTCCATTAAGACAGAAGGAGCCGATGGATCGCATTCAAGGTTTTACGATACAGTGTTCTGAAAACTTTACTTATCTTCTTGGAATCAGAGAGCGGGAACTTAAGGCCACTTTGAGTCTGGAAAACGGTCAAGAAAAACTCCAAAATCGGCTTTGTAACTCTCACAGCTGTCTGTGGCTGGGGCCAGGGCAGAAGCTGGAGAATATTCTTGGTCCTTCCTAGAGTGTGATTTATGTCGAGTCCAGTCTTCTCCCACTGCTTCCTCTGTGTTTGATTGTTTGTTTTTTTGGAAGAGTTTAGGATTTCTTTTCCAATAAATTGCCGGCTGCAGAAGGACAATAAGCAAGATAAGGTAACGCTGGTTTCCCTGGTGCCACACGCAGTACAGGTCACAGTGTGTTTACATTATGAAAGGGCCTGTCTGAGCTTTTTTAGAAGGATTAGGGCCAGGGGGATGGAAAGTCTCCAACAAAGCTCATATTTGTTCATAAGGATGTTTGGGCTAGTTTGGCAAAATGACAAAAGTATACAGAGACTTGGAGAAAGACGGAGAGAAACGGTGGAGTTAAGTTGAGGCCACAGTTTAAAAAAACAGGACAAGCCGGTGCAGCTCAGGTTCTGTACATGAGTATTGTAAATTTCCATGGGAACCGATCACTGGATGCTTGTTCAAAGGCATATTTTATCTCTTTTGGACTGGACCGTTACAGACAGGCCTCTCTGCTCTCAACTGCTGCAGCCATTAACAGAGGAGTTGCGTGAGGAGCTAAAGGAGAAGGACAAAATAAAAAACCAACCAAAGGCCGCTCCAACAGTCTGAATAACAAGCTGAGTGTGTTTTACTTCAGGGTTCTGAAAACCCCTTCAGCTCTGCGGTGTCTCTATATGATCTACTTTGCTTTCAGTGCGTGTCGACCTCCACACAGGGGGGTTATTTATCTCGGCTGATGTAACAGATGTAACCTGTGCCTGTCCCTCAACATGTGACCCGGACCGTGTAGCCCACATCATCCACAGTCTCCCATGAGAGGCCCGCACACACACACACACACACACACACACACACACACACACAGACAGACATATTTTTGTAAACACATTTAGACGGACCTGGGTGCATAGTAAACAAAGTAAATAAGGTTAAGTCTAGACTCCTCACTGATAAGAGCTGGAGACGGACAGGAGCCACTGATGATGTGCCGTGTGTTTTTCACATTTAGAGTTTCTAATGACAGTCGTTCCCAAAACTAACTCGCTAAACTCAATTTCAAGCTAACTGCCGCTGTCTTCTTTCCATGCGCAAATGTATGGAATTGAAATTTCATTTATGTACAGCACATAAAATAGACGAATAAAAACATATATGTAAAACCTATTAGGAATTGGAACCCTTTCATATATTGACATATATTTCTAGCTGATACAAATATTTATGTTTATGTATATTTATGTTCATATCATACACACATGTTACATGTTACAATTTTTAAATGAATGAGAAATTCTAAAAACATATATAAGTATACAGAATATTTTATATGTGTTGTTTTAATAAACATGCATGTATAGATTCATACAAATATATATGGTAATATATATGCTCGTGAATATATGTACATATACAAATTTTACTATGGGTATTTCATATATGTTCTGAATGTTTATCTTCCTATATCCAGAGGATGTATATATGTGATAATAATATATAGGTGACATATATGGCAACATCACTCTTGATATAGGGACATATATGTGATGTATTACATTTCTGTATGGGTTATTTTATGACCGTTATCGTATACATATCATTACCAGGAGGAAATAAACAAAAAGAAAAGACATACAGTAACAAAATCTCTAGTAATGATTAGTCGTGCACAACATCAGTTCTCTTTTAATGTTGTTATATTAAACTGCTCCAAGCTCAGGTCTGCTTTTGACCATCAGCGAGTCCCTCCGCAGAGGATTTAACTTTCTTGTCCCATGGCAGCTCTGCAGTCAGTAAGACCTAAATATTTACAGTGCCTTGCTGCCATCGAAACACCCTCTCTATATGACATATTTATTCAATTACGCTTCATTTCACAGAGACAAAAAGCGCAGTGCAGATCTCGGCCAAGTTGTGAGCATTTTCCACCAACAACTGCACAGTCCCGAAGGCTTTGATTCAAAACAGACCGAGAGAAACTTTGGATGCATGTATGACATTTGTTAAATACTCTCTGTAAACCATTTTGACTGGTGAGGAAATCATAAACACTACTTTTGCACGAGTCAAGGTCCAGGTACGCCGCTTGGAGCCGACAGCGTGGTGAGGTATTTTTTGGAAGCAGGCCTTTGGCTTTACAAAGAGCACTGTATGAGCTACTAGTTACCTACCACAAGGGAGGTATTCTCCAATTTACAACTGTATTTCTCTTTTATTGAACATTTGTTATTTTAGCATGAATACCTCCACAAGTTCACGGATAGCTAGGCCACGACATGAAGTAGGGAGCTTTCTAACTTGCAGTATAGATATTTTCAAATGCTCCAAAACATTTCTTCGCAACCCTAGACTGAAAAAAAATCTGTCTGCATATATTTCTTTTAAATGATAGTAAATGAGTGAGAACACTATGAATGTAAAAGGATGCCAACACTGGCAGCTAATTTTTCATCCTTTTTTCCCAGCGTGCCTTCTCCCATATGAGTTTGGAATATAATACATGTAGTTACATGGTTCAGCAAAAGTAAAATACTGCTTTAAAAGATCTGGTCTGACATCTTGGCAGAGCCTCCCTTTGATCAGATTTGTGCTGTAGGACAAGAAGATCGGTTTTAGTTCCACCTGCGCGTTTTCATTATCTGTCTATATCACTACAGTGCATGCTAACACACAGATACACTGTGTTTGATTAGTGGAGGGTTCAGCATAGCATTGCACAGTGGTGTCTGAGCACGAAGGGGTGAAGCTGCCAGCTCTGATGCTGGCATGAAATATGAAGTTGATTGCCAAAATAAATAAAAAGTGTTAATTTTGCTCTTTTGTTTGTGTGTGTGTGTGTGTGTGTGTGTGTGTGTGTGTGTGTGTGTGTGTGTGTGTGTGTGTGTGTGTGATCTCTAATGTTTACTTTATGAGAAAACTACCACATTTTTCTTTATCTTCTTTATCCTGAGTGCTTTGGGAGAAACCCACCCATGTCTCAGTCCCTTCCATGAAACATAATAAGGCAGTCTTCATTCCCCTGTTCCCTGTGATGCAGTAATGGTGCCTATCGGGGAGACGGTGAGCTGCCAGGTACCTATGAGTACAAAGTTGACATCATCATGACTTCATTCTTTTTTTTTTTTTTTTGCCTGGTCTCTGGTTTTTCAAAATCAGTCAGAGTCAGAGAAATCTGTAAACTTGGGTACTGGAGTGTGCTGACATTTTTTTTTATACAAAGCTTGCACCCTTCTCCTTCTTTATTTTGTTCTGCTCTCAACTTTTCTTTTCCGTCTCTGTCGCTCCCTTCCATTCCTAAACTAATTGTTGCTTTTCTTTCTGAGTTTACCTCAGAGGCCTGACTTCATGCTCTCTTATGAAATATCACTGTGCTTTGCAGAGGCAGTGTGTTTCATGTTGGTGGAGTGTGTTGGGTGAGGGGTGCAGGGATTGGGGGATATAAGGGGGGGGGGGTTCGTCTGTCTTCCAGGCAACCACTGTTTTATTCCCAAATTTTCCATGCATTAAGCAGTTATTATTTAACTAGAGCAGCTTTCATACAATCACATTCAAACGCGCCATACACATGCACGCCATCATGCCCATGCCATAGAGACGGTTGTAAGCGGGCTTACATGAGGACAGAGCGGTCACTGCGTTTCCCATCATTCTCTGCACACACAGATAGCCCTAAATGGAAAAGCAAGGTGGTGTATGTGTGTGTATGTGTGTGTGTGCAACCGCGACCAGAAAATCTGCTGCACCGCTTAGGTTACCCACCGGCTGTCCACATCAGAGTGACCACTGATTTCTGAGCTCTGTAATCACCCATACACAGGACTATTTTGGTGCAATCTGACTATGGATTAGACAGCAAATTGCCAGGGATAGTGAGCGTTTCCATGGAGAGGGTGGAAGTTGCTTGTAAGGAATAATAAACAGAGTTAGATTAAGATGAGATGTGACGGCCTGAGAGCGGTGGCAGCTGGAGAAGTGTGTGTGTGTGTGTGTTTGTGTTTGTGTGTCTGTGTGTGTGTGTGTTTGTGTGTGTTTATTTAAAAGCATAAGGAGGAGAACAAGGAGGTTTTATATGGGACAGAACATTACAAAGTACTGAGTAAAGGCAAAAACTATTTTCTGTTTCATCCTCACACTTAATCAGCTCCATTTGTGGATGTCTTACTGATGACTTCTTCCTATTAATCAGTTGGGTGTAATGACAAGCTGACATAGCTGTAAATGTTTTTACTCAGGCTCACACATATGTGTCGGAGACCCACAAAGTTGTCCCAAAGTTGAATTCATTACAGAGCTTGCGGTTGTAGCTGTCATGAAAGGCAGCAATTCGCTCCTTTAATGAATTAGAATATGAAAACTCTGTCACAATCCCTCCGGTCTTAAGCGCTCCATCGTGTATTTATTAAGTGTGACTCTCATCCACTGGCAGACTGCTGAGAGATTGGCGTGTATATACCACGCACAGTATGCGTCAGCCACGTATGCATACACAACAGCACGGAAAAGATTCAGCATAGCATGTGAGCCATCTTTCAGAGACTCGGGGGGGAAAATAAACAATGAAAACATGCTTTACACAGACAAACAAAAAAAAAAAATGTCAGTGATGATTTGAACTGGAAACCTCAGTATGTATTCCCTGACACTGCCACATCTTCTGTCAGTTGCTTCCTATCCACCATCAGCAACAATATATAACACGTATACACAACTTCAGCAGAATACTTCAACAATAACAATTGAAAGAGACACACATCTTTTTCTGCTTTGGCGAGGAATGTTATCTTAAGTTGTGATGAAATAACGCTGCATGATGGATATATTAAGTATGCTTTTTTTGCAATCAACTTTATATCACGGCACGTCAGAGCTCATTAATGAGACAAAAGATCCAGAGTGCCGGTAAAGTCAGTAAGTATGCAGATGGTATGCAAATCATGCCAAAGAGAAAGAATCTGCTCTGGCTCCATCAGTGATAGTGGTTTACATTACTGAAGAAATAACATGACCGTGCAATGAATCGTCTCAGCAGCAACTGGGTGTTGAAAGAGTCAATAGATTAAATTGGTATCTTGAGGTCATGCACAGAGTTTGTTTTTTTTTTTTAACTGATCAGCGTCCAGAAAAAAAAAAAAAAATTCTAATAGCAGGATTCTTAAAAGAAACTCTGTCTGTTTTTTTTTCTTTCTTAATTAAATCAAATACAAAGTTCACCTCTCCTTTATTAACTTGTGGAATGAAGATTTGGACTCTGGACACTTGAGAGCGTAGTTCAGTGAAAACCTGACCCCGAATCTTCCCTCTTCACAACTCCCTTCAGATCAGTCAGAGTTGGACATTGATGATTTTTGACGACACGCTGTTTCTTCAGGTGACTGCTGATTGTTGGAATTAGCTTCATCACATTTCACAGCAACCAGTTTGGCATCAAATCACATTTGAGACACACACGTACATTCCTGGATTGTCTGGATATGCTGAACGCTGAATTCCATCTTATAAAAACAAAAAAGAAATCCTTTTTTTTTTTTTTTTTTCTTTAATTTAAGGTATTATTTCATAATATAAGTGCTCTTGTAATTTAGTAAGTTTGTCAAGAGGTGACCACAGAATGAACAGGAAAGGTCGTGATGCTGTTAAAATGGACCATTCACTTGTGTAGTTTTCAACATTTAAACTTTCGATTTTGAGAAATATTCTGAAAATAATCATGTAATGTTGCGCTCTATAAGCAATATACTGTGTATAAGATCAACATTGCTAATGTAGTGTTGCACTCGAGTGGCCAAAAGGCACAGCTGTTGAGAAAAACCATCATTAGCAGCTGTTAATGCAGTAGATTAAAGTGGTAGTTTGGGTTATTTGACGATGGGTTGTGTGAGGTACTTTTTCTATAGTCAGTGTATTACCTGCAGTAGATTCGGATCAATGCTCTTGCAGTTTGCTAATATGAGTTTAAGTCTACGCTTTATTTTGAAAATTTTCATCATCACTGTCAAACAGCCCTTTCCTGTGGAACTACTTTTGAAACCATTGAACTACCGTATTCCTACGCACAAGCGCACCTACGCTTACCTCTGTCTGACTCAAACAGCTGGAGTAATATAGTGCGTCCCACAGTTGTGTTCGTGCGTAGGAATACGGTGGTTCATCGGTTCACAAAGAGCAGTTCCAAAGGAAAGGGTTGTTTGAGAGCAAGATAAAGCGTTGAAGATATTCAAAATAAAGCATAACGCTTAAACTGATATTAGCTTAAGACGCCCCACTCACCGCAGGAGTGTTGATTTCGACGCTCCAGGTACCAAAACACAAGGTAACAAGACGCTGCACCACTGCACACCCTATAGTCACAAACAAACCCGCCACGTTACGGGCTGCACGTGGAGCTTCTCTCTGAACGCCTTTCAATCGTCACTTTGGGTGTTGGACTTCAAAATTCACTGAGCCTCATAAGTATCAAACCTACATCCTCAGACGCCCGGTGCAGACTTAATTTCCTGCACATCAGAGAAAGCCGGGGTGGGTCTGACAACAAAGACGGGAAAGGGTTTGAAAGATGGAGGACTTTGATAGTTATGAGCTTATTGTGCAATGCTAGGCACTCTTTCTATGTGTGCATGAATGTGTGTGAAGGGAAATATGGGTGCCATGTGGGGTTGAAGGTGTTAGAGGAGGCCTAACAGGCCCGCTCATTTGTACACCATTTGATCTGCCGCTACAGGGCGCACACTGAAACCACTTTGATGACTGTTCGGCCACCTCACAGTGTGCTCCAGGTGTTCAACGTGACCATAAAAGAAGCTTGACGCTGAACACAGGAGTTCTTGTTCATACTAATGGAATAATGGAATAATATCTCACTGTGTAATATGTCAATGGGTTTGAATAATATGAAACACTTCCCTGAGCTCCGCAGATCCCCTGTGAAGATTTACCAGGCATCCATCGCTTCTTATACAGCCACTGTGATGATTGAGGGCCAATAACGAAGGCAGGGGGTTGCGATTTTTACGAGCGCCTTCACATGGCTTGTGGCTCCTCTCGTTCTTTCTTTCATTCTGTCCATCTGTCACACTGCTGAACATGCCAGCATTGTTCAGTTCTGGCTAATGCTAAAGGTCTGTCATCCTCTGATGTGGTAGTTCTCCCAAGGCAGTATGGTTCAACAGGAGATTCGGAGGCGGGGAACAAGCCCAAAGATTTCAGATGGCGGCAAGTGAACAGTGAGTCCAGAAAACCCTGAGGGACATTATCACAAACCTAGCAAAAAAAACAACACAGTGTAGTTTGTGTTTTCTTTGAGCGCAGGTCTGCCTGTGTGCCTGCATCTCGTGTGTGTGTGTGTGTGTGTGTGCGTGTGAATGATAATATATGGCAGTTTTATTTGGATACAGGATCTGATTTCTGCTGTGTAGCTATCTGTTAGTGCAAGTCAGTGTAATTTGGAGCTAATTCTGTAGAGAAAATGTAACCCCCCTGAGGACACTGTGATCAGTCCCAGGCTACAGGGAATATTCCATTGCTTCAGTAATTTGCAGGTGGTTTTCATTTTAGTGACAGTATCATCTTCAGATTCTTGTTCTTTTCAGCTGTCTGGCCCCTGCACTCAGACCCACCCTCTTTTTCTATGTTACCTAACTCTTGTGTCCCCACTTACCCTCTCCAAACTCCTCTTTCTCCTCCACTTCTTCGCCTTCTTTCCGTTTCCTCCAAACTGCATTAAAAGAAGGCAGCACTGTCATGAGTCATTTCAAATAGAAAAATAAAAAACAATCAAACGCTTTGTCACGCAATTATGACTTTAATTTTTAATCACTGTAGACAGTCCTATATTTCATATTCAGCACCTTCAGGTGAGAATTCACTAAAACCCCCTGGTTTAGTTCAAGATTCAAATCTCTCGCACTGCAAACAGAGCAATAGTTCCTTGCATTGGCAGATGGGAAGATTTTAAAGGACCCTAAGCAAAATCTCCATGTTTATCCAGTGTGTTTACCGTCTTCAGTAAAGCAAAGACGAAATCTGTCAACCAGAAGAAATAAAGCTGCTCTCTCTGCGAAAGGAAGCAGTTTATGGAAAATGTGGTCATAATTTGAAGAAACACTTACAGTAAACGGCCACTGTTGTGGGATGGAAGCTGCAAATCATCTTTACCATGGCCCCGCTTTGCTCACGATAATTTTACACAAAGAATTATAGTGAGAGTTATGTTGACAATAGTAAATTTGGGTTTTAAAAGCGCTTTACGTGTCACCTTTAAGGCAGCCTTTCCATGTGATTTGGTCCGACGTACGGAAACGTAAA
Source organism: Seriola dumerili (assembly GCF_002260705.1). Classification (NCBI taxonomy): domain Eukaryota; kingdom Metazoa; phylum Chordata; class Actinopteri; order Carangiformes; family Carangidae; genus Seriola; species Seriola dumerili. Next base: position 2,284,321 of record NW_019174295.1, on the reverse strand, counting down.
ATGTAAAAGGAAAACATCACTGCCCACCCCCAAACACAGACAAATCTTTATTGGTCCATGGAGTCGATAAAGTTGCATGTTGAAAGACTCACTCTCTCTTTTCTCTTTCTGCTTCACCTTATTGTATCATTTCGTTATTTCGTGCAGGACCAAAGAGGTCTGGAAAGGCTCATCCTCTGCAACTAACTTCCTGGTCCAGATACAATCAGCATATGGAGATTGGTGGACTGTTTGCATTAGCAGCAGTTCCATTATATATCTTAACAGATATTTACAGTGCAATTAAATAAACACATGGCTTTGGTTTTCTCTTTTATAGGTCCCACCGTACTGGAGGACACAAGACAATTGGGGTTCTTGTGAAGCCAGAGAATCAAGGACTTATCCACCGGGTTTTAAGCCAGGTATCAAGGCAATGATTATGCTTTTAGTTTTACACTCATTTTACTCCAGAGTTACCCATCTGAACTGATTAGAGACACATCTTATCTTTGTCAAAACAGCAGCGAGAACCTTGAGGAGATCTGACATGCAATAACGCTGTCTTTTTTTTTTTTTTCTCATTTGTTTGTCATTGGTACAAAGTTCCAACTTTTCTTTAAACTGTAATGTAATAAAGGCTTTCCCCCGGAGAGACATTTGTGAGCTGAAACTTTTGTGTTTCTAACAAACGTATCAGGATCAAAGTGTCACTATAGCGGCTCCAGCTGCGTCTTCCCTCCTTTAACAACGTCCTCATCCTTGGAGTGACATCAACAGGACATCCTATACCAACACCGTTGACCTCAGCAGACCTCAGTCCACTGCACATATGCATATGTGTGTGTGTGTAGACATGTGGCCTGCTTTCCATTGAACGGCACCAGAGAAAGTGTTCACTTTTTAAAGAGCTCTATGTGCAGGCTGTAATTTACAAAATCTGTGTTTGGGTTGTGTGCTTGGAGCTGGTTCTCTACTTGGCTAAGGCTTCTTTTCTTTTTTTTTCTTAAAATACAGAGGGCAGTAGCAGACCTCATCAAAGCTCGGCTACTGTTTAAAACTCCTTGCTGCCTGCTAAACTTACTCCCCGAAGTATTTCAAAGGTCATGTCCATTCACGAAACCTCCTTTCTAAACACACACATACAACGTGATCCATATGACAGAGAGACCCTACACTGAAGACTGTAGCCAACAAAATACTGATTTGTCAAGGCATTAGCAAATTAATAAAAGTTCGAGTCAAAACAGCTCTGGAAAATGTTTATAATGGACAGATTGTTCATTTAATCATATTATAAAAACTGGGAATGTTGGGAAATATGCTTATTCACTTGAAGACTGATATCACTCTCACATTTAGCGCTAGGAGAAGCTAGCTTATCTTAGCATAGACTGGTAACAGGGGAAACCTACTGTATAAAACCACAACTTTACAACTTTACCACAACAAATTTAAAAAAAAAACAAACAAAGTAACATGTTAATAAGTTAGTGTTAGAGGTGCTAGTGGACAGATACCTTTGGGAAGAACCAGGCTTTCCCCCTGATAGTTTTATGCTAGGCTAAGCTAACCATCTCTTGGCTCCAGCTTTATAGTTAAAGGATAAATACAAGTGATACTGATGTTCTCATCTGACTTTCAACAAGACAGAAAATAAGTATATTTTCCAAAATGTGTAACAATTCATTTGATGTGAAAAAACAAACAAACTGCAGCTCAAAAGGGAGTATTTGTTCAGAACATATTTGCTGCATTACTACAGACATTTAGTACTAATTGGTTCAGCATTAGGCTCAGTTGCTAAGTGGAAGGAAATATTTCAACAGGGCTGTTGATGACATATTGTCCATAAATCTCACAGAACAATGGAGTTGTGGTCCATCTGTAGATCTGGCTTGGAGACGAGAAGGTACTTGGCTCTGAAAATTTCATGGGGTTTTTTTTTTTTAAAAGATTGGAAGTGCTGATTTTAGGAAACTGTAACCATTGTGCAGCAGGGGGAATGGAAAAACCAATGGCATAAAACCCTTTTCTTTTCTATCCCTGTTAAACTGACCTTCCCTTCCCTTAAAGAGTTTGGCACGATACAGAGATTGAATGATTAAAAGTGCTGGTCAGTGTTGACACAGAATTTCTCTGCTCTTAAATGTTGCTGCATGTTTTGCTGAAATGTCAGCACTCTGTGTTTCACTACTCATTTCTGTTTCCTATTTTACTGCAAAGCAACGCTAACCAGTGGATATAAGCAGGCCGGGCTGATAAAGAGGATAATCAATAAGGTCAAATGAAGGTTAACCACCGCTCTCTGCATCACTGCTAAACATCACAGTCAGCACTGTGCAAGCTGTATCACAAAAACTGCATCTGGTGCTGGTAAGATAATAGTCCACAGCCAGATAATTTGGGTCACATAAGTTCACTTTTACTAAAGTTCACTAAAATGGCAACACATGTAAAGTCAAAAGCTGACGAGCAGCCAGCTCCTTTTCAGGCAAAATATCTCACCGTAATTGGAGGAAACCCCAAACGATTGTTCCAAACACTAACGTTCAGTCCATAAAAAGATTAGATCTCATGCATGCATTTATTGGGATTTTTGAACATTTAGTTTATAATTAAGTTCTTTTATCCAGAAAGGTCATTTCCATATCAGTGAGTATTGTGGAAGAAAAGGATTAAATTCCTGTCTAAAGCATCTGGTTTCACCTCCTAGTGTGGTGGTTAGCATGTAACAGCTGAAATCCAGGAAACATCTTGGCAGGGTTTATACATTTCCAGGTGCAGGGAAGTCGAAAGCCCCCTTAACTGCTTTTTTTTTCTTGTAGGGAAAGAAAAGAAATATAATGTCTTCAAATGCGACATTAATGGCTTTGGGAACGAGTGAGGCAGACTAGTGTAAATGTGTTTGCATGCAAGTTTACATGCATTGAGGCTGCATGTGCGCGTGTGTGTGTGCGCGCGCGCTTACGTACATATCCAGCAGTGAACCCCCCCCCGTCATTACACACCCACCAACAGTGAACTGGTGAGTCAACAGGGGGTATTCTGGAGGTCCACTGTTGGTCATGCCTTAAATCATGCTATAATTGTGTCCAAAACTGATGAAGTTATTTCAGTTATAGCCAAAAACGGACCTGCAGGTGTTGGGAGTGTCAAAGTTCATACTCAGCACTGCCTCTCCAGGCTGGAGCAGGGATTTTAACGACTCACCCAGACATGTTGTGTTTTCACACTCCTCCATAATGGGAATGGTTTGCAGCCCTACATGGGAGCTATTTAATAGATTTTAGTGGATGTCCTAACTAGTTTCAAGCTTCTTAGTCACTCATGGTGTTCCACATACAACCCCCTGCTTCTATTTCTCTGGAGTTCGGAGGGGCCTTCTGCAGCGGGATGTGTTTTGATGATCCAGGTGTGGACAATGGGGTAGAATCGAAGCAGACACTGCACAGACTGGAGACTTATGGTTGTGTACAAACCCACCACACCACCAGGTCCCCTTCACATCGGGAGCTTCTCTCTGATCGCTTTTCAGATGTCATTTCGGGAGATGGATATTCACGGAGCCCCGTAAGGCTCAATTTCATATCCTCACATCTTGAGTTCAATCCTCTGGTTCGATACTTGGGCACCGCACCGAAATGAACTGAAGTAAACACTCAGAAGGGTCTAACAAATATTTGTCAAGAGTGTTTTCACAGCTCACTCAGTGTAATAGAGGACTGCTTGGACGTTTTGATGCTGTGGGTTCTCAGAACTCAGCAGTGGCTGATCAAATGGCTCAGGGTGTTAGAAGATCTACTTAAGTTTTGAAGTTGTGGGTTGAATCCTTGGTGAATTTTTACATCCAACACCCAGATGAAAGACTTAACTACTCTGATAAATGGCTCTCAGGTGTCTCTGACCAAATAATGTGATAGGGAACTTCTTGGAACTTTTGAGGATGTGGGTTCAATACTTACAAGGCTCAGTGAATTTTGAAGTCCGACACCCGTGAAGCGCTCAGAAAGAAGCTCCCAGTGCAGCAGGTGGTGTGGTGGGACGGAGGTTTTTAAATATGTTGGAAGAGTTTTGCAACTATCATAAAACTTTAGTGCTAAAGGTTTAGCCCACTACATTAAGAGCTGCTAATATGTAGTGTATAGTAATCAATCACACACTTCAATGGCTTTCGAGAAAGTCGTTCCATTAGCCCACCTTAGTGCTGATAGAGTGCAACACTAAATGACTGTTTTGAGAAAGAATATTTCTCAAAGCAGGTGTTGGAGTGTGAAAAACAATATAATTTCTATGTATTTATGTCCCAGCCCAGAAAATGACTAGAAATTGTGGTCCACACTTGGTCGGGGTAGGCAGATATTCCACTGTTGTTGCATGTGTGTGTGTGTGTGTGTGTGTGTCAGAGGTCTCAACGTGTATTCTTGAAAATGTTGTCTAACCGTACTTAGAGCTGGAAGACATAGATTGGTATATTTCCAGTTGTTTGCACTCAGTGAACACTATATATACTGTACATCAAGCAGGAGAATCTATGACATCTTGAATGAACTGGTGACTATGTGGACATTTCAGTGGAGGGAATAGCTAACACTATGGTGAATTATTATGGCTGTAAAAAAATAAATGAATAAATAAAAAGAGGAGTTATCACAGGTTATTTTTAGTTTTACAGCTACTCTGCCAGAAATTGATTGACTGATTGGGTGGGAGTTTTTTTCTTCCACACAGTTAGCCTAAACTTCAAGCTATACCAAACAATTCACAATCACAACTTTTCATAGTGTATCTATATATGTATGTCTTGTCGCCCTCCTATGGGTTTCACTGATTTTAAAGATGGCCTCAAGTTATATTTATAATTTACTGTGGCTGTGACCTTCTCAGTGATGATATTTACTTTATTTTCTACGTTATTCTTTATGTTTTTATCCAAAACAAATAAGATAGGGATTTTTAACTTTGTTATTGTTTAATGTACATGATTGTGCCTTTGGATGCACGTCTCACATTACAGTGTTCATATCAACATAGTTTCTGACTGCCAAACTTTCAGCATGATCTCCGAGAAGTTCAGGAAATGAGCACACAGCGTTTGGACTGAAGACTGAGAATAGCAGTGACGGTGGTGTGTGAGGGGGGGTGTGAACAGTTCTTATCTTATGATTATATTACAGCAAGTAAAATAACTTTGCGGTAAATTGTGATTTAGCAACTTGAACAACTTTATTTAAGTTTTGGATCGAGGTTACAGGTTGTTTTTTTTGGGGGGAAAGTAAACAATAAAAATAATTTGAAATAAGTAGGAGTTTGAGTCTTGGCTTTTGTTTTGGTGAGAAAAAAGAAAGCTAAAATTGGCAAATGTATGACACATTCCCACGCCACCAACCACAGCAGCTTTGCTTTTCACCAGGCTTATACAGTATTAAACAACAATCCCTTGTCGCCATTCTTTCTTTATGTAATCCTTGTGATGACAGAACATGTTGAGTCACTTCTAAAGCACGGGCGGATAAATGTTTAGTCATCAAACTACAAACAAATACAGATAGTACCTACAGATTTCCAGTGCTTGAATTGTTATGCAACAGTCGATAAAGCTAGTGTGTGCACACGTCTGGATGTCAGCATTTGCTGTCATGTATATGGGCACATGTGTTCCCTGTACTGTAAATGCATATGTTCATGTGTGTTTGTGATATTGCTGATATCACTCACATGGCTGACATCAATCACCGGCAGACACGGGACAGATGTTAGCAGTGTTCCAGTAGACTCAAGTAAGTCTTAACAGCTGGTAGAAGAGACCTCTGAAAAGAAGATAGGGGCGAAACAGCCCCTGGGATACTATCTGTGTCCTGAGACTTTCCTCGCTGGAAGAGTTTCTGTTTCTGCGGATGCCTCTGCTACAAGGCTTTACACACTCCAGGAGGTTTATGTCCCAGTCCTTTCCTCAGTCAGAACAAAGAAAGTCTCAAGGACACTGCAGTAGCCTCGCTCTGCCTGCATGCATTCCCTCCAAGAAATCTCTCATTGTTGTAGAGAAAGACAGGAGAGAGGGGGAGGAATCCCTCGGGACTACGCACGAACAATAAATTCACCGTAATATCCCGATGTCCCCTCCATCCCAACCCCAATCCATCTACTATCATCTCCCTCTGTACTGAATGTGATGGAGACTTCCTCTGTCATGTTTAGGTTCATGGCTGAGCCCTGATAGACAAAATACAATCCATCTCAAATAACTGCCTTCATTAAAACTTGGTCCAGATGTATCATTTGACTCCATTGTTGAACATCGAGGGATTTGCTAATTCAGACAAATGAAAGCAAAACAATAATATTTAAAGGGTCAGTGACGGGGGGGTGTGGGGGGTGGGGGGGTTTCTAGCCAGAGATTGTTGGTTGTGGAGGTTTTGACACAAAACTACAGCACTCACAGAGACACTTGGCCTAAATACATGAAGACATATTTGTGACCAAGATTTACGTTTTTAGTGAGAACCAATGAGCTTGGGGCTGAGTCCCACAGGGACGGTGGGTAAATCAGAGAGTATTGAGAAATAGACAAAAGCATCATTGGTTTTAGTCTTTTAATGGGATTTGTTGACAATAACAAATATATAAAAAACACATTTTTATCATTTTTTCTTTCTTTTCCTTTTTTGACTGAATGTACTGGGCCATTGAATTTTCTGGGTATCTTTAAGAAAATATTTTTTGACATATCCTGTGCTGGTTTATACTGATTTTGAACTTTTTTTTGCAGACAGTTTCCACTCCAAGGCCACAGTCAGAAACCTGATGCTTGTGAGCGCTGCAGAAACCGTGCTAATACAAACCGAAATGAAAATGTCTATTAATAGACCAGCGAAAACCAGACATAGCCGACTGCAGGCTGTAAAACAAAAATGAGCTCACTGCAAAGAACAGAGGCATGGGTTGGGTCAGAGAAAATCTGATAAATACAGATGTGAGTGTGCGCGCTCACAGCACTCCGCAACGTGCTGGCTTACTGTTTGCCAGTGCGGCTAAACAGAAGGTCTTACTGGCTCTGTGGTCCCTGTAATGTCAGAGTGAAAGTGGAGAGCTTCTGATTTGACCAGAGATACCTCTCTTGGTCAGCTTGTGTGTGTGTGTGTGTGTGTGTGTGTGTGTGTGTGTGTGTGTGTGTGTGTGTGTGTGTGTGTGTGTGTGTGTGTTTTAAGAGCACGCCCCAACCTAATGCAATTAGTGTGAACCCACTTAAGACACACGTTGCTGTTAATATACCCAGAGAGACAATAAAACCTCCATAGGGGAAATTGAGACCAGAGAAAAGACCAAAAAAAAGAAGAATCTGAACTGCAAAGAAATCATGAGAAGCATGATAATGACATTAACAGTGTCACTAATGGTCACTGTAATCCCTTAAAAGTACAGTTACTGAATATGGCCTATATATCACTGTTAGTCAAGCATTCTCCTTTCCACTCCTCTCTGATTATCAAGTCCTGACATTTCTTCCAATCCGGGCAGCCGGCTGATTAGTCCGACGCACTAAAGCAGAACCAGGCGAGCAGGGAGCAGTGTATTGATTGTCACTGTGACCTTTTACTTTGCCACTGTTCCAGAGATGTGGGGGGTTGCCGTTCCTTTAAGGGTCTGGCTCACCGGCAGCCGGCGAGGCTGAAGAAGGGAGCGCTGCTCTGCGGAACAAATGACGTGGATTTCATGTACTAAATTGTAATCATTGTGGTCTCAGCGGGATGGCACCACCAAACAACACCCTTCAGCTAACAACCTCATAAGTGGGTGGGGTGGATTGGTAACCAGTATAACTCACCTTAGTAAATGACTGCTCATGGTCACGAAGGCAACAGCGTGTTGTTATTTTGGTGACATAGAATTATGGACGTAACTCCAATAGTGTAACCATTTTGTCCACGATTATAGTCTTAAAATGTTTAATATGATTCATTAGAGCTACATATAATCTTTAGTGGTTGTGTGTACTGTTTTATAGTATTGATAGTGGTGCTATGTTGCTGTGATAGCACTTCAGAAGCAGCTAAATGGAGATACTGGCTGCGTTTATGTGTCTGAGTGAGTGAGGAAGGGGGCAGGAGACCCATACATTAGATATGTAGGGTGGGGGGTGGGGCAGTGGTGGTGGAGATTTCACTGTGAAACCACTTCTGGAGTCTGAAGCATGGTATGGATGGAGATGGCAAAAAGGAGAGGGGTCTGTGGTTGAGGCATGTGCCAACAATGGCGGTTTGCTGGATCTATATTTGAAACAGATCATAAAAGGCCCGTCAATTCCTTTAAGTGAAGTGGTGGAGAGAAAATGAGTAGGATGTGGAGGAGGGAGGTAGTAGGGCTGACAGGGGAATAGACATTATTGGCAGTTAGGACTGGTTAAAGACATCTGTGGAGGGAGTGGGTAACCACATGAAGCCATGCAATCCAGATGGGGCAGAAGCAGGTAGGGGAAATGTGTTGATCTCAGTGATGAAAAGGGATAAAAGAAGAGAGAATGAGGAGAAAGTTGGGAATTCAAACACTGATTGTTTTACCTATGAGTGATTATAACCCTGGGGGAGTGGCAGTAATCATGGACACAGCTCCCTGACCTCTGACAAACATCCAGCGAAGCAGACACAATCACGCTCACACAGCCTACACACAGTTAGCATGTGTAGAGCAGTGAGTGATCAGAGCTTCAGAAAAGACAAATAAATAAATAAAAAATCACCAACACACACATCATACACAGCACATGGCAGGGCCTGCCAGCAGGGGGAAGACCAACACAGCAGTGTGACCTTTGTAGAAAGGAAAAAAAAGGGGGGCGGGGGTGGTATTTCAAGTGCCTATCTGGGATTGGATGTTTGTTGCATGATGCATACACACACACTCATACACACAGACACACAGACACACACACACACGTGCACTGAACAAGACCAGTGCAAACACTACTACATTCCTAGTTGCGGTACTCTAAGCTGCAAACATGCAAACATGAAGTTCACAACCTGCCTGGGAAAATGCAGCGTTGGTAACACTCTGCTCTACCTCAGCTGCTGTCAGAGGGCCTTTTAGGGAAGTGTCCCAGAGAAGTTGTGTATAAATGTATCCGTATGAAGCAGTTTCCTTGTGTAAAGTGTAGATAAACACTTAGGACATGATTTTTCCTTTTTTCTTTTTTTTTTTTGCAGTGAGCAAAATCTCTCCTGGGTAAAAAACAGAATCGACCCACATTCATATTAACTGTCAGTCTTAGAGTTTAGTTTATTCCCTGTGCTATTGTGCCTGTTTACCGTATGAAAGCTGAGATTGAAAATAAATATGTAGTCGACCCTGATGTAATCAAATGATCCCTGGACTGGGAAGCCCCTCTATTTCCCCCCTTAGATCCAGTTGCACAAACCACCTCAAATGGTTTTTTTGTTTTTTTTTTTATATTGGAGTGAATTATCTCATCCTGGGGAACAGAAGGTTGAGATAAAGAGAGGTCTGTTAGCAACTTCCTGGATCAACATCAGAGATCAGGCTATTGGTGATGTGATGTGGTGTGGCGCAGATGATCGTATTGCTGACTCAGCTACTTTGGAAACCAGAAACCAAAGACCCTCAATTCTCTCTCCTCCATGCTCCACCATACTCATGTCAAACTTCCCTTTAATCCTCAACGACCCCATACACGCCAGACACACACACACACACACACACACACACATACACATGCACAAGCCACCACCACGACTGTCTCCCCCCTTACCCCTGGGAAAAAAAACAGTCTCCTGGCTTGCGAAACCATCGTCACTGCTCACCACACCTCCATCTCTAATTCAACCAGAAACCTCACGTTTGGTGCCAAGCAAGCCCTGCCTCAGATGATCCCTCGAGTAACCTCCAGCGCCCCGAGCTTAATTCAGACTCAGTGTCAGCATTACCTTACAATCAAGCTGCAGTCACGGTTCTCAAGACTTGAGGATGGAAATCAAATAACTGCACATTATGATCAGACGTCATTTGGGTTTCCGTGGATGAAGCCAATTCAAACTGACGTGCCATGTATAAATTTTTTAAAAAAAAAGGGGGGAAAAAAGGAAATTACACACACTTCCACTGGCATGTTTCTGCTTCAACAATTTTCAAAAGCAACAAGATTTTATTTTTCTCATAGGTGCGAGGAGGTCTGCCACATGTTCTCACACTGAAGCGCCATCTTAAATAAGCATATCCAAGTTGTTTGTCTTACTTTTTTTTTTTTTTTTACAGAGTAAATGGCTGCCTATTCCATTTTCATGAAGGTTTCCCATCCTCCCTAAGTCACATCTCTCAGCACAGTTTAACAGATCAATATGCAGACTACTCATCCCACCAATACCCGACCCAATTTAAAGCTGACGCGATAGCTATACCCTGTGATGCATCGTGTGTAGGTCTAATCTGATTATATGTGGCATATTCGGCGCAGATTCACGTGATCTCATTCATCTTTTGTAGTGTCAGGCGTTGGTTACATGCTTCTCTGTTTCCACACTAACCCACTGTTCAAGTAACTACACAGCCATGCAATCTGATGGGATCCCCGCCAGTATTTCAGATGTCCATTCATCTTCCATAAGACGCACATCGTTTGCATGCTTACATACTTTCCTTGAATCTCACTTTTTTTTTTTTTCTACCAGACACAGCGCAAGAAAAGCAGATTCACACACATGCATGCAGGAACACTGATGACCCGTCTATGTAGAGGACAAAGGCAGGTGGTGGGAAAATCAACAAAACAAGTCTGACCTGAAGAATTGTGCTGAAAAAAACTGTTAAGAGCACATAGGTCATTCATTTTGACTTTAATCAACATTAATTGATCACCTACATAATTTCCAGTATATTAATTGCACTAGGGGATTTATATCCTGCTCAGAAATGTTACTTTTCTTTTATTGCAGAGCACAACATTATGTGGATACAATTCTTAAGTGGTTATCAGACCATTAAATTAAACTGCAGCTGCACTGACAGGATAATAAAGTTTGTTATGGTTGAACGTGAAGTCATCAATAGTTCTTTTGTAACCGAAGAAAAACCAGAGAATCTACAGAGCAGAGCAGTAAAACTGCTTTATCTTTACAATCTGCACTTCAGCATGTATAATGAAAAGGAATGTATAGGCTTCATATAGGGGGCTTCTACTTACAGGGAAACATTGTGACGTTTTAGAAATTTCATGATTTAAATCACAACATAAAAAAGAGCAACACTGGTGATATACATTATACCCTGAAGTCTAGGGTATTGGCTGTTGATGATGTCGGTGTGCAGCGTGCCTGTGTGTCAGTTTGCCTGGATCAAGAGTGACATCTAGTGGTGAATAAAGAAAAGACAGCAATCATTTAAACAGTTCTGTTCCTAACCTGCATGGGAATTTGAATCAGTCTATTTTATTCCTTGGATACAGACCTATTAAAACACACTAGTGTGAAAATAGGAGCCTGTAACTTTACAGACAACCTAAGAAAATGGGCACAAATTGTTGTCAAATGGTCTATAGTAACATGTCGTCCCCAGCCAAGCAGGATGACAGGTGCATCTAGAGAAAAACAAAAAAATCTCCTTCATTAAGGTAAAAATATTTTGTTCCAGTATGTGACTACTTGCAACCGAATAGACACAGAGCGATTTAGGCACAGTGAGAATAATCAGACTGAACTTCCATTTTCTTCAGTCAAGTTGAATCAAGTGAAACAAATCAGAGATATAGACACAATTCAGAGGTCTAGAACTAGGCTGAGACCACTTTTGTCTGTGATTGTGAACTCGATTGTGTCCCTGGTTTCACAAACGCCGGCTTGTTGGGATTTTTATACCTACTTTTGAAAGGTTGACAAGTATTTAAGATTCATTTCCAACCCTTAAGTTTATGGTTTAATTTGTTAAATTTCCTTCCCTGATGGTATTCTCTTCTTCAACATTAGACTTGATGTTTTGTTTTTGTACTTACACAAATACATAGTAACAAGATACCACAGGAAAAAAACAAAACAAACATTTGTCATTTGATTTATTATATTATTTGCACTTCAGAGAAATATATACATATAAAAAAAACACCAACAATCCCTGTTTTTCCAATCATACTTCTATGATACAACATTTGTAACCGAGTCCCAAGACAGCTTTGCACTCAGATTTTTACCATCTGTGTGGTTACTTAAGTAAAAATAGATCAAAATGCCCCCAAAAAACAAACAAACTTTACTTAATTTTGGCACAGAAAAGGCTGGATATACAGGAATTAATATTCCCATCCAATTTAATAAATTATTCACTCTTTTTCATGTTATATTTAACTTCATCTCTCACCCAGGCTTAGAGTAGGTGGTTCCTTTTAAAAACCCTTTCCTCCCTCTGTGGTTTACTTGCTTCACAGTTTTGATTAGTTTCACATTCATATGTATGTGATAACTTTCTTTATTTTTTACATTATTTTTTTTAACGTGGGTTTTAGTGAATAAAATGCATCAAAACTGTAGCTTTGTTTCACAGATAAAAGCAACTTTATATAGTAAACGGGACTCGTGTTATGTTGCGTCGTTGGTGCCAGTGGAGCTCTTTGCAAAGGCAATAACTAACATTGCACTAAAAAAGGAATGACAGAGCGACAAAGACCTGAATCAGTTCATAACTGGAAATCTGAATGCAAATATTTTTAAAACTGCAAATCATATCACTGTGTAAAACTTTATCAAAACACTTTAAATCCTTTTGAATATATGAGTAATGTCAAAGTCAGGCCATTTTGAGGTATAGATAATGTCTGAGAATGCTAACCCACAACTCTTTGTGGAAGACCTGTTACCTCTGATGTACATCACTTATTATCCCTTCACTGAAATACGTCACATCCTATTTATGCTACCGTCTTGAAGTGTATCTAATCCAACAATGTTCTTGTAAAAGAAAAAAATCACTGCTTCAGGAGATAGCACAAACTACCACAGCAACAAAACCTAAGAGATGAATCAGTAACCTGTATTGTCATATATAACAGTCATTGAGGTACCTTGGGAAAAAGTATCTTAAACTAAATGACTGAAAGACAGAAAACGAACAAAGTGCTGATGAGGTTTTGGCAGTTCAGTGTGACTCAGCTGATAAGAGGACTGTTGTCGTTCTGATCTTCAACAGCATCCTCCTCTGGCTTTTTGACCTCTTCTGCCACATCCACTCCGATCACACCCACCACCCTGGAACATGGACAAACAGGTACAGGAGAGGCATATACATTACTGTCTCTACAGATTCCAACTACACTGGGCAACTGTCGAGACATTTCAAAGTCAATAACATGTTACAACCGGACATAAGGCTCAACTGGAACATGTTGTAATAATATAAATATCACCTGGTGCATACACGAACAGTACAAGATGTATGTCAATTTGTGGAATCATATTACTGGTAGTCCCCCATAGCAAACAAACGTAACTAAGGAAGTTAAAAGTAAAAAGAGAATTCAAAAACAAAACAAAACAAACAAAAAAAAAGAGGCTGAAACACACAGGAGCTGTCATCAAAACCTGTTGTGCATTTGCATCTGTTGGGAAAAAGGTTCTCTACTGCCGTTTGCCTCAGAGCCGAGGTGGCGTTTAACAGAAGGGTGTACAAAGAAAAGTTTTTTGTTAAAGGAAAAAGTTACTATAAGATCAAGTACTTACTTGATCTTATGCATTCTATGTAATCATTCTATGTAATCTACTTTTAACTTATTTTATCTATTTATTTCAATTTTTTATTTCTATGTTATTATCATTCCATCTAATTTTACATTCATGTTTTTCAACATATTTTACTTTCATTTTACATTTTCAAAGTTTATTATTATTATTATTATCATTATTATCATTCACCATATCAATATCTTGATTCCTGAGCGTAGATGGATTTTATGTGTTATTAAAGTAACAAACTACATCTAGTGTTTTAGTGGCCAGGCCTCACGATACTTAAACAGTTAAAAGGTACAGAGATATTGATGTGGAGCTCATGCTGGCCTTAGATTGCTTTGTTGTTGTGGATTTGTTGTTCTGTAACTACCCACTATGTAACAGAAGAAGCAGTGCATGTGACAGAGGTCGATTCACTTATACGCTACACTTCCCAGACTGACTCAGCAGCACGTAAGAACGCAGTGTACCTCAGATAAGTATCCTTTTGTGGCCATTCCTCCCTTTTTTCACTTGACAATGCATCAACGTTAACGGTGCATAAGTCAAAATGCAAGGTTAAAGACGTAATGTGCATGTCAGAGATTTATATTACTAAACGAAGAAGGAGGCCGTTTGGCGAGGGAAGTGGGATGAGATGAGCGCAGGAATGAGGAACTGAGAGTTGTTGTTTTCTGAGTGCTTAAATCAAGCAGAGCGTTTCCCTTTTCTAGTTAAGCAAAACTGGCAAAACAGTGACTCAGCAGAAAAGCAGCTGTGTTTGTAATGAAACTCAACCCACAGAGTACAGCCCTACACCTGAAGCATATCCACACAGACCAACAGCAGGTTCCACTAACTGTAGTTCTATGTTTTGAAAGAAGCCATCATAGATCATTAATGCAATCCTTTTATCAGGACACTATTATTTTTTAAATATCGGAGGGCACTTGGAAACATGCAGGACAGTCCTGAAAATAGAGAATGGTTCCTGCTTACAATGCGTTGCAACATAACAAAAACAATAGGCAAACTGTGATGATAGGAAATTAGAGTGGACACTTATGGTTGTCTTATGTAAGCTTAATTATAGCTGGTGTGGTCCTCTAATGTTGTGTTTTGTACTTTGGCAACATGATGAACTTACCCCAGGAAAAACAAAGGGATGACACAGAGTCCTGCAGACAACAGGAAGATGAAGCCAGGGTACCATGCCACCGTAGCAGCATAGACACTGTTGAAGACTGCAGCTGATACATTACTGGTTAAACTGTCCAGAAAGGAAAGGAAGGCAAACAGGGCTCCTGTGGGAGAATATAGAAAGAAGAAAAACTATTTTTAAGTAGTGATGAGGGTGACTCACAACAACGTGTCATGCATAAAATCAAGCAGTATAGTTTCAAGATACCCCCCTTTCCTCTAAGGAAAAAGGAGAGTTGTGTTTTTTCAAATGCATCATGAAGCAACTTTGGACTCTGACTCTACAAACACAGACACGATACGGTATTCCGGCCCATGGAGAGCCCACTTACCCTGTTCAGACTTTGAGATGATCTTTGACATCATTGAGCGCAGAACAGGGAATGGCATGATAGACAGAAGCATTGGCACCCTCACTGTGGTAAACAAATAACAGAAAACACACATTATATTACACATCACAGTGCAGGGGCTATAATGTAACAGAATCAAAATGCAAATTACAAACATCATAGTTAAAGTAAATTCATACTTCTGAGTTTTATGTTTGCAAAAATTGTGCAGAACATCATAAAAATATACAGATTTAAGTCCTCTCATCTGGATACTGGCTACATGATAATTAAAATAAAGCAGTGATAATATATTATAATCATATTGTCTTGTCAGTTTAAAATGCAATAATATATACAAGATACTGTAACCCTGGAACAATTTCTACACGTTGTAAAGGTGGTAGGAAAGATAAGTTCTGTCAATCAGTAACCTGTGTGGCTAGCCTTTAATTTTGATATCTGTTTTATATCATGTGTGTCCTTTGTTTATTTCTTCTGCAAATAGAATCTGTTTTATTCTTATATGTCCTGTCTTTTTACCCTCATTAATTTGCATGTAATATATTAGAAAAGCCATATGAATAGAAATGTTCTGTTTTAGATGACGTAGATGAGGACGAGCAATACTGAGGAATATTAGGTGGTTATTAAACCAGGTTAAAAGGCCACAAATCTTGTGCATGATTTCACAATGCAATTTCCAACATCTGACATACAGTACAAGGTGAAATTATTTTCTAATTCTCCATTGTTCTCATAAAACTATTCAACTACTGAACTCTGAAAATAGGGAATGCTTAACTTAAACCAGATGCATCTTTTAATTCAGTTTAAGTATATGTTTGACGTTGTAAAGAACTGATACACATATTGCACATTATAGGTATAAGCGACACAGTAGTTCTTGTGGACTCTTTCTCACCTATAAACATCAGTAAAGTGGTCTTAGCAAACGCCACCAGGACCATGCCTGATGCGACAGATAGGATCCCAATCAGTACAATCAGCAGCTGTGGTACACCACAGTACGTGAACCCGAACACGCCCACAAAACTGATCAGGAACACAGTGGTGGACAGTGCTGAGCCGTAGCCAATCAAAATCTCAGTCCAGCATAGTGGTTCATTGAGCTCATATAGAGTCATCAAGGTGATCCCACCCACGTAAGCGAAGGAGAAGCTGGCGAAGATGAGCATCAGGAGGACCAAAACAGTCTTACATCTGCGACTGGCACCTGTTAACATCCTGTAGACCCCAGAGGTCATCTGGTTCAGGGCTGACGGTTGAGGAGCGTCATCTAGAATAATGGCATCAGCTGGAGTCTTCTTCACAGTCTCTTCTAGGATGAAAATCGCATAGAGTAGGATCAAACACTGGCACAACGCAGAAGTCAGGAAAGGCCAGTTAAAGCCTGCAGCTCTCAGGAAGTAGCCTGTTGATATCGAAGCCACCCCAGCCAACAGGCCGATCATCATGTCCAGTCCGGCCATGCGCAGCGTTTTCTGTCGACCGTCCTCACACAGGTCCGCTATGTAGGCGAAACAGCCCCCGAGAAACGTGCCCAAGCCGCCAAATAGAGAGCTGAGAAGCGAAGAGCCGATGAGCAAGTAAATGTTGAGCTCAAAGTAGGACACTGTCAGGAAGGCCAAAGTGTAGATCAACGTGCCAATCAGGGGCATGATGATGGTGATCTTGCGTCCTCCCCGGTCACTATAGGCCACAAGCATGAGAGTGACAACCAAAGAGGGGATTGTGGAGAAGAGCTCTGTGTAGAGGGAGAAGAGAGATGCCTGTCTTTGTACCTCCTGGACACACAGAAGGAGAGAGCACGATTGAGTCAAAAAAATCAAGTATGGTTAAGTCTAAAAATAAATGAGTGGATTGACACTGGACTGTCTGGGTTAAACTGTAACAGCAGGTCTTAGAAAGCAAAATAACAAACCTCAAGTTGGCAACTATCCTACAACCAACACAAGACAGTGACAATCTAATGTCACAAAACCAACACTGAATGGAATCACCTTGATGTGTGTATTTTGTAAACATTTCGTTTAAGCGTTTCCTCACTCAGGGCCAAAATGAACAAAGCTTTCCTACAGTGCAACAAGTGCAAAAAAGTGACTATTTAAAGATCAGTGTCTTTCGTCTCACTTCTCTGTTGTGTTTCATTCTTCCTCTATGAATACAGGCAAAAAAAATACAATTTTTGCATAAGAATATTTCTGCTAAATCCTATTGTACTGCAGACCTCATTTAGTAGGAGCAGTAGTAGTAGACTTTAGTCACAAGTCTTCCATGTGTATCACCTTATGGTGCAGAGGCTGAATCAGCTGTTTTTAACCTAAGCAGTGTTGCAAGAGAGAATCTCAGAGGGTTATATTGGAAAATTTATGCTGTGTCATGACCGTAAAGGTTGAATACAGATGGATAGTTGTTGACTCAAAGTGTAGTTGAGGAAGAAGCATTATTGTCTGTTAAGCTCCTTGTCATTACCACAAGGAAACCATGGCAAAACAAAGACTGAGTAAAAAAAAAGTTACAGTTCTCAAATAATACTGACAATATTAAATCCATGACAAAATTTCAGCAGTGAAAAAGTCATATGCTGACACTGGAAAAGTTCATTCTTAGCATGTTTTAAGTGGAGAGATGGGGGGAGACGAGGAGAAAAAAAGCCCTAAAATGTTTGTAAATGAGAATACTCCTTCTACCTTGAGTTACTTAAATGCATGCTCTTTTACATCCAGTGAGTAATGGCTCACCTCATGATAGCTTGAATGGTTGCTGCCGTTTGTCGCACATCTGGAGGTGTTGTCAGACACAGGATAGGTGGTGTTTGTCAGCTCCTGCCAGAGCCTCCTGTACACGTACTGCTGCACCAGAGGATATATGAGAAAACTGGAGAAAGCGTACAGGGCCACCACAGGCTCTACAAGGAAAAGGCCCTTCATTTTTGCCGGCTGCAATATTCCCTGAAAAACAGGCTAAGAGAATACAGTTAGAGATTAACACAAGCACAGATGACAGGGTAAAAAAAAGACATGTTAACTGTCCATATGTGAGCAGACGAGCTGAGACTTTAAAGCATCAGCAGTGTATACATAAGATAATGCATTATTTTTGTAGTATAGTTTAGAAAATAAAGGATATGCACAGCTCAGTAAAGATTTCTTCTATTGTTGCAACCTCCAACACTTCAGCATTCAGGTACAGTAAACACATGACATCCACACCACTCCTCTTTCAATAACTAATTAAAGTCATAGGATCGGGTCTACGTGGAAGTACAGACGATATTTTTGTTAGGTTGTTTTTTGTCTTTTGAGGATCGTCGAGGACGCAGTGTGCACTACACTATCGATTCAACATTATCTAACAATTTGAAATATAAAGTGGAATATAAGCTAATAACCCATATAGTTTGTTCCTGTGAATACAGTCTGCTGCTGGATGAGCAGGGTCAGGTCAATATGTACAGCGTAGTCTTTACCATTTTCTTATGTTGACAAGAAGATGCAGCGTGACACTTACCTTTCAGAAAGTCACCCGGGTCATGTCTTTGTCAATAAATTCACGCCTGTAAATGACAGTAAATACAAGTTCGACCAGGGCTGTTCTTTTATATGAAAGTGTACGGCGTTGTTATGAAAGTCAGAGATCCCGCCCCTCGCTGTTTACGATTGGACAGCAGTCTTTCGAGACGTGCGCTTATTCGATTAGAGTAACTGTCAGTCATGACTAAAACTGGACGAGAACATTTTGTGACTCTTTGCATCCGGCCCTTTATTGGATATAGGTAATAGGTATTTGAATTACGTCTCAGGAACTTTTTTGGATTTAGCTTGTAAA
Organism: Seriola dumerili; assembly: GCF_002260705.1. Lineage (NCBI taxonomy): Eukaryota > Metazoa > Chordata > Actinopteri > Carangiformes > Carangidae > Seriola > Seriola dumerili. The sequence continues at coordinate 2,265,255 of NW_019174295.1, read as the reverse complement.
ATATTTTGCTTACATTCTCTCACTGTTTCAGGTGCCCTTGTATAAAAGTGAACACCACTATTTTACAAGATATTAAGGTAACGTCAGGTAGGTGCTTTGCGTCGGAATGTACCATTTCGCTAACACACCGGGAAGGATTTTGTTGTGACAGCGGAGTCACAACCCGGTGGGGGGAAACGGTAAGGAGACAACCGTAGTCTTTCTTCTGTTTAATTTAAATAAAACCAGCAATTGTCAGATAAAACTGTAAGTTAAATGTATGTATAGGTTTATATGTTATACATGACCGAGTCAGTCAAATTTATGTGAAAATGAGAGTTTATCATTCCGGACGTGCAGGTAGTACCACCATCAAAGTATCTTAAGCTAGCGAATGATAGCTATCCCTGTGATTAATCTAGCTAACTTGGCTAACGATACCAGCTAGCGTTAAATAGAGAGCAAGATATTTTCGCTTTATCATTTTACCTCTATCGCTTTCGTAGTCTGTTTCCCATCACACAAAGCCAAGCGTTAAAGCTAGCTGGCGGGTAAACGTTAGCGGTAGCTGCGCCTGCTGCAGTTGCATTTTAAAGTCGTGACTGTCCGTGTCAGGATGGATGATATTTCAGTCCCCCGGCCTAACTAACGTTATCGTTCACAGTGCTCCTGCTGCTCAAGATCTCCAACCACCTGCGATATTCGGTTTAAAATAACATTCGCTTGTCATATGCGTGGGCCTTAAACATGTCCGTAATATAGTAAGTAGTAGTACGTTAGACTGATTTTACAATCTTAGTTTTCTCGTCAGGCCGGATCACGCATTTGTTGCTGAATAACATGACAGATGTCTTTAAAGAGTAGGAGATTAATTAGAAAATTAAAAATGCAAACCCAAATATTGTATTAACTGCAGTCAGTGGTGTACAATTATTCATACATTGTGTTGGTAACGTATTTACATTTGGTTTAGTCACAACGTTACATACAAAATGTAATAACTCTACAAACGCTACAGGGTCAGATCTTGGTAATCTCTCCATCAAATTACAGATGTTGTGTCTGATTGGAATGTCGCTTGTCAGATCTGTTGTTAATTGTCTTTCGTTTTGTTTTTTTGGTTATCAGGTCATAACATAGGTTTTTTCATCTTGGATCAACAATGGCCTTCAGCAAAGGATATCGCATTTACCACAAGCTGGACCCACCTCCCTACAGTGTCATAGTGGAAACTAGGACCAGGGAAGAATGCCTCATGTTTGAATCAGGGGCTGTTGCTGTTCTGTGTAAGACATCTTGTTTGATTACTCTGTAATAAGATATGACTTAAATACTCTGTAAACACTTGCCCCAGATAAGGATGCTACAGGGGAACTACAAGACATAATCCTGGCCACAAGTGATGGATGTGATTTTATGCTGTGATTAGGCCACAGGCTACATCTAACTTAAAGTTTTAGGAAAAATACTGCCATTATTTCCCTTACATTGTGTTGCTGTTGTTTGTCTTCTAGCGGCAGCAGAGAAAGAGGCCATAAAAAACACATACAGCAAGATTGTTGATGCCTATGGAATCCTGGGTGTCCTCCGCTTAAACCTGGGTAAGCTAAAGAAACATCTTCTCTATTCATTGCTCCTTGTTGCAGAAGTGTCCTGGGTCTGGTCCAGGCTCTGACCCTTAGGTTCATGTGTGGCTGTAAAGGCCCTCTGGTTTGTAGCCCTGTCACTTCTTACTTCTAAGCTGCTTTCTCCTGTCCTCCATATGACCTTGAAGGCTCTTGTTATCACAACAAGTAAAATGCTGTGTAAAAGATTAAAGCTCAGACTTATAGATGGCTGAGATTTGACTGTCTGGGGATTTTCTGTAAATGAGTGGCATCAAGGTTTAATGAGCCATTTTTCACACAGTCTCTTAATATTTTATTGTATTTTTTTTTGTAATGCAGTGCTTTATATCAGTCAGCATACTGGTTGCTTCCATCCTTTTTTAAGGATAATTTTTCATACTAATACTCCACCTTTACTTCTGCAGGTGACTCCATGCTCCACAGTCTGGTGGTTGTGACAGGATGCAGCTCTGTGGGAAAGGTGCAGGATTCTGAGGTTTTCAGGGTCACACAGACAGACTTTATATCACTGAAGAATGATCCAGGAGATGAGGACCGGATCGCTGAGGTGCGAAAGGTCCTAAACTCAGGACACTTTTACTTTGCCTGGTCTGCAACCGGAGTCAGCATGGACTTGAGTCTCAATGCACGTCGCAGGATTCTTGAAGACACTACAGATAACCGCTTCTTTTGGTAAGAGCATGAAATAATGACTTTTCCAGAGTTGTATGAAGATTAGTAGGCTAGCATTTGGCTTTTAAAATCTCTGATGTTGTAGATATGAACTAAATACATGATCTGCAATCTTCAGTCTTCCATTTGTGGTGAAGTAGCTTCTTATGAATCTGTGATACTGGGGCCCTGTGATTTGCAACTAAGGTGTGAAAATTAACAGTTCACACTGAATTTGTTTGTGTGTTTGCTGTTGATTCTGTCTTTATGAATAAATAGGAACCAATCTCTGCACCTGCACCTGAAACATTATGGAGTAAACTGTGATGACTGGCTGTTGAGGCTGATGTGTGGTGGCGTGGAGATCAGGACGATCTACGCAGGTCACAAACAGGCCAAGGCCTGCATCTTCTCTCGCCTCAGCTCAGAGCGAGCGGGGACACGATTCAATGTCCGAGGAACGAATGATGATGGACAAGTGGCCAACTTTGTGGAGACTGAACAGGTGATCAGATCTTTTCCAGTGTTACGCTGTCTTCTCTCTTTTTGTTTGTGATGTGTCATGATAAAAAGCTGGTGATTAAAAGATCAGTTTGATGCAATAGTTTCTTCAGTTTTAGTAAATTAGATTCAGTGTGTTTGGTGCATGGCAGTTCTCTGGCAGTGACAAACATATTCTACCACCACTCAGTTTAATATTTATTTATGCATTTGTTCGCGGAGTCACATGACCTTGGTTAATACACTCTATTTAGATACTGGTTATCTATTGACTGGTGAAACACTATTGATCCAACAGCTAGTATCACCGTAAAATGACTTTGTTCAGCAATAATAATTATAGATATACAGTTAATGTTAAAATATAAAGGAAAACCAGCAGGATGATGGTGATAATAATATCTCAGCACACTGATTCATTGGTGAAGGTCCCTTCATTTAGTAATCTTCAGTTGAGTCAGTATTTTTATTGCTGAGTCAGCATATTGTCTGAAGACACGTATTGGAATGTGCAAGCTTATGTTTCTGCTCTTCTTTGTGGAGAATGACTCAGTTGGCATTTTCCCTTTTTAAAGTTCCTGCTTGAGGAAACAAACAGAAAGCTACAGGTTGGAAACAGTAACTGGAACTACTACATTTGCAATACAGTGTAATGCAGTACAACTACACATATATTGGCCACCTAAAAGTCTGAACAGAAAGTGGTCATTAGTGTTGTGGTAATTGCAGGGTTTTTGTGTTGGATTATATTGGATTGTCAGCTGTTCTGGTTATTTTGGCTAGCCTTTGTGGTGTTGTATTTACTTGTCATGGAGGAGTTAGCATGTTGTCTCTTCCCTATGTCCTTCTTTGTTTACAAAGGCTATGTTACTTTCTATGTTTTTCTTCTTTTTTGATTAGGTGCTCAGTTGTGTTTAGATTCATATGCTTTTATAGGCAGCTTTTTGTTTGCTTTTTTAATATCAACTGTGCAAATTAGTCATTTCTTTATTTTAAATTGTGATTTTAAGACTACATCTATGTTTTGTCATATTGCAAATAAACTTGATCATCAGATTTTCTTCTCGTTTTATACAGGTTATTTTCCTGGATGACAGAGTCTCATCCTTCATACAGATCCGTGGGTCCATTCCTCTTTTCTGGGAACAGCCAGGAATCCAGGTAATGGAAACAAAATTTATCTCATTTAACCAGGCTTGAATATTGAATATGAGGTTTTCATATATCAAGCCACATTAAGTAAAAAACAGTCTTTGTCCCTACCATTTTGTAAATGCTACAGTTATAGATGAGGCTCACCCAGTCTGCACTCTTAAGTGTAATCACTGAACTTTAACGAAGCCTATGTGCGTGGAGTTCTTCAAGATAAGAAAAAAAACTTTCATTAAAATATATTGTACTTGTCATTTGTATCTGTTAAGGCAGTGTAAGGGGAATGAAAAGTCTCCTTGCAATTAAACTGGACATCTTTATCCCATTTGTAACACTTTTTGTCCATGCTGTGTTCAGAAAAAGTCCATTAAGGGTGTTTGGTTGTACCTGAATGAGAATCGGCACCTTAATGGACTGGATGAGAACCCCCACCTGGTACAACCCGTTTTTTTGTTGGTTTTTTTGGCTCTTTGTGGTGCTGGCGCTTTAATACTGCGGATGGGAGTTTCTCTGTGCAATGCCAAAGGCCAGGAGTGAAAACCGAGGCAATCCTAATATGGATTTTCATCCAGATCCCATACACAGGACCTGCCCAGAAAATGTCATTTTGCAGGTTTAAAGCCGGAGCTAGGATCACCCATTTAATGCACACTTTAAACAACATCACAGGGATTCTCCTGCCCTTGTCCTGACATTGCACAGACTGGTGGATTAGATCAGACGTGGGGGAGGTTAACGATAGATATAGCGGTTGGTAAAGGGCATTTTTCTGTTTTCCTCAGCTCCCAGACTTCTTTGGTCAGGTGAGAGCCTGGTCTGAAAACATCCCCCAACCACTTCCCTTCACTTGGAGCTGCGAGTGTTCCCCAGGCAGCTGGATAGGTGTTGACTGATAATATGGAAGACTGAGCTGTTCAATATTTTAGAGGGCTAAGGCAAGCCAAGACCATATTAGTCACCTATTCAGTCCACTAGGTCCTTGGTTTGGTCAAAACACAGGGTAGTTGGCTCGGGGTTGTTTTCAGACAGAACTGTAGCCCTCCTGCTTTTAAGGCACTCTTTTAGCTCTAAGACCCCTCCACCAACTGTGGCTTGTAGGCTTACTTTCTCCTCCCCATACTCTTGAATTCATTCCCTGAGCAGGGCAGATAGCTTCGATTTTATCCAGAAGAGTTATTGATATTTATACAGTTAGTCTGCATTACAAATAGTTGTGAATTAGTCTCTGAACCGTAATTGTAGAACAGTATCATGAATCCCTGCAATGTAAGACGTAAGTCAAAAAGGTGGTAGGATTGCCCCTTCTTAGTCGGGTAGTCGTTAAATATTATTTAATCATCTTATATGGTTGTTTTGGAGAAAGAGTCATTTGTGGAATTAATTATTAGAGGAGAATGATAACTCGTGTTCACCTTTTTAATAAGTGCTAGATTTTTAAAAAATCCTTGTGAACAACTGCAAGTGTCATGAAACATGCAACCTTGAAATATATTGTGTACATTTAAGGCTAGTAGTATAGAACACTCAAAGCAAGTTAGAAGGATGGTTTGACCAGTTACACCGGTTGTTATCTGTTGAGCTGGAAGAGGTTTTTGGAGGTGTACAGCTGTAACCCGAGTCCTTTCAGATGCCATCTCAGGAAGTTATTAAATATGCATAGAATAGACCTTCACAACAGTAGAGAAAGGAAGGAGTGACAAAATGGCAGCAGCATGGAGCAAAATGTCTAGTCCTGCCAACGTCAGGCCCAGCCACAGTAGGCACACACAAACATTTTAAGCAGATGAATACAAAGCAGAGGAAAAGATTAGCAGATGGTGCAAAAGAAAGGCAAAGACAGGAAGGGAGGAAAAAGCCTATAAGGACACAATGAGTCAAAGTCACTCATGAGATCTCACTAATGTTCATAGAACATGTAATGGTAATAATGAATGACTGAATGGGTGCATGTTGCTTGTTACCTGAACAGAGTGACCAGTAGGACAAAGAGGAGGCAAAAACAGAATGGGGTGGTATTTGGTTTAAATCTTTTTCAGTTAATAACAGGCTTTTAGAGACATGAAGAGAAGAGGTTTAAAAGGCAGGGCGAAAAGAGGAAACTAAATGAAACAGGGAGTGTTTGTCCACAGGCGGAGACGGGTAGGGAGCAAGTAAGGACCTGCAGTGCAGAATGAGTAGGTTTCCATGTAACAGGGGCCTGTGTCCTGCTAAGCCTGTCAAGGCTCAGTCATATGTGGCCATGCTCTTTGGTGTTTGTCATGATTCAGCCAGCACCCGTTAGGAGAATTATTTATTACAAAGAGTTACCATTAAAGGTGTTGGAGAGATGACAGGCAACAAGATTTCTCCTCTGCGCAGTGTCTTTGTCCCTGTATAAACAAATTTCCCCATGTTGCCCCTGTGTTGCTGTTCCACCCCAAATCTTTTTTTCTGTCTTTTTTTTTTTTTTTGGACATTATTAAGGTCTCATTTCCGCTGTTGAAACATTATGTAAAACTTTTATCACAAATCCATTCTCCATCACCAGGTTTTCTGGCCATCTGCAACATGTGTGTGTTTGCACAACTTTCAATTTTTGATCTTTACCAAAGAAGGACACCGTGACTTGTCTCTTTTTTGTCTTTTCTGGCTGTCTCTACCCTGTAGGTTGGCTCTCATCGTGTCAAACTCTCAAGGGGATTTGAGGCAAATGCGCCAGCATTCGAAAGGTAATTAAAATGTTCTGTGTAGTGTGTATGTGTGCGTGGCAGTCTCCAGCTGCTTTATCTGGCCTCCACCAGATTACCACTCCTCAGACGAGAATAGGAGACACCATAATATTATGTCTCCTGCAGTTACTGCCCGAGCTACAATAGAGAGAAGCTCTCCAGAGTCTAGAAGGAGAAGATGTTAACTGAAGTCTGTCCTCAGAGGCAGGTTTATTGCAGGGAACAGAAAAGGCACATAATTTGCACTTAATTATCTGTCGACCTTTATAACCTGTATTTTATATTTATTGTAGACAGTATCTTTGCAAGTCCTTCCTTGACTTTTTGAACATCTTTTTAGTGTGTTTAATGTGCATGCGTATTAAAGTAAATGGAATGGTAAATGGATTGTACTTATATTAAATATACTTATATATTTTCTACAATGAACAAACAATGAAAAACTATTGAAATTCTTCAGTGACAAATACGTGCTTCCTAAAGTGAAGTCATCCACATTTTTATCTACAACTGATCAAAACATAGAAACGTGTAGTTTCTTTACTGAAAGTATTTCAGTGTTTGCAAGTACTTCAACATCATTTTAATCATAAACACAGACTTAGATATCAGTCTAATATAAAAAAAAAAAACATAAAGTCTGTGAAAAAGCCTCAAAATCAGTGTAACTTTACCTTAAACATTACATATGAGGATTAATTCATTTGAATGAGATTTTTTTTTTAAAGACAGAGACATATTACAGATGCAGGGTCAGCAGCAGAGCAGCATCCTTTAGAACAGCTACTTTACTTTAGGACGCTTAAGCCAGATGCTCTGTCACTGTTACCTAAACGCAGACAAGGAAAGATGATCACCCTAATCACTGTGCCACACCTTAAAAGTACCGTGCCTGGTTCCATCCTTATCACCTCTCTGTAGCCACCCTATCAGTGTTGTAGTAGCCGTGCTGTTCACTCACAACATTTTTGCTGGAAAGCTATGAAGACAACCAGTGGTTCTTCGATTTCCAGACATCTTGAACTGTAGAGGCTGGACTCAGCAGGGCTGAGCTCAGTATTTATGTCAAGCTTTCTTTTGCTTATTAGTATCTTGAACGTGTCAAGACAAGCATGTCAGTGGGGAAAATGACAATTTTTCTTATACAATACTAATTGTGTACAGTCTAAGTAGTTGGCAGTGCTACTAGTTTTTCTAATATCTTTTCAGAGGAGGAATGATGAGTCAGTCTTTGTAATATCCAGCCAGTTTTCTGCAAGAACAGCCAAGTATGTCTCTGCCGACACTTGAGCAAAATCGAGCATCTTTTTATAAACACATAGCAGCCTGTAGCTCATATCTGCTTTCCTCCCTGCTGAATGGTGCTGCCTTTCTATCCATATCTATTATAATATTTAAACCAGCTCCATATAGTGGCTCTAGAATATTTTTAAGTATCCTGGCTTTGCACCATCCCTTTATTTTTCCCACCAGACCCCATAGCCTCATAAAAACAAATGTGTTCCTAAGAAATTCTCTTTGTGAACACCTTCTTGCTTACGGCTCTGCCCGTAAGCAGATGTTGATGAAACACAGACATCATGTGTGTATAGTATTTATCAAGCTTAAGAATTGGTACAAAACATGAAAACTCTACTACAGTATCGATTTAGGAAAGGCTAGTATTGGTAACCTACTAGTCTGTGGTGCAATTTTAACCTATGCAGTGCATATTATTTGACTGTTTATGTGTTTTCCAGACACTTCACTGCACTGCGGAGGTTGTATGGTAAACAGGTGATCATCAACCTGCTTGGGAGTAAAGAAGGAGAACACATGCTCAGCAAAGCATTTCAGGTGAGAGGAACCATTCTCTGTCCCTTCACAATAACATGCAAGTTATTATCTGATGCTTCTAAGATGAAAGAAGTAGCTGAGATCCCACTGACAGCAAACAATGTGTGTCAGAACAGATGCTCCCTTTTTTCTCTTCGTAAACCCACACTCTAGTGAGGAATTCTTTTGAGTATGTGGCTCAAGACAGAATGCATCACTGTCCTGCTGTTTCTTCCAGCTGTCAAAAAGTGATGTTTTTACTCAATCCCTGGTTCTTTATCCCATATACTACACTTGCTTTAAATAGTATTAAAAACGCATTTCCTGGTTTATCATACATTTTGTCTCAATGTAGGATTGAGTGCAATAACACAAAAAATTCAGGGCAGCTCTTCATTTCACTTGTATATTATATATTATGCTTTGTAAGCTATGGGCTCCTCTAAACATCTAGTGTGTGCTCTAGGTGTTATATTAGCAAAGGCAAATGTATTAGCATGTTAGCTAAGTGGTAAATATGTTATCTATTTGGCAAAACTTGAGTTTTAGATCTTTGAGTTTCAATGGTTTTACCAGATGTCAACATTTGTCCATGTCCTGAAACATGACCTGCATGTTCTCAGACTACAATCAAAGATTTCCTTAGAATTGAAACCACTTGTTTTGCATTAATGAATGCAAACTATTGTTGCTTGATAGGTACAGGGAACACACCTTGCATACAAAACCCATTTGCATTCAGTATGAATTTCTGGGTTAAAGTCTTCTTCCTATCCCTGTCTTTTTCAGAGTCATCTGAAGGCATCAGAGCACGCAACAGCAGTGAAAATGGTGAACTTTGACTACCACCAAAATGTGAAGGGAGGCAAGGCAGACAAACTTAACAGCATCCTCAAACCCCAGCTCAATAAATTCACAGATGAGTGTGGGTTCTTCTACTACTCGGGAGAGACGGGCATCGCAAGGTGAGAATTAATACAAACTTTTATTAAGTAGTAGTAAATCTCATTTTTGTTATTGCTTCTTAACGTCTTAACCTGTTTCAAGGACTCAGGGTGGGACCATCAGGACCAACTGCCTGGACTGTCTGGACAGAACCAACAGTGTACAGGCCTTTTTTGCCCTTGAGGTAGGAGTCTGACAGTGTGCAGTAAGCTGTTGTTTGGTTTAAACATATAGTGTTTGCATTTCTTCAGTCAAAGTCCATTGCCTTTATTGATGATGGTTTTAGTCTTAACACATTGTTCCTCATCACCCCAGATGCTGCCAAAACAACTAGAGCAAATGAGTCTGACAGAGAAACCCCAGCTGGTTGCAAGGTTCCAAGAGGTTTTTAGGACCATGTGGTCTGCCAACGGAGACTCCGTCAGTAAGATCTACGCAGGCACTGGTGCCCTGGATGGCAAGGCCAAGGTACACACTGTGGAGACACTAAATACACACAAATATACAAGTTCATAGTACAACATTGTAGGCACAGTAGTTTATCAGACTTGCATGTGAAGTAGGATTTCCATGATGTTGTCAGATTTTATGAATTTCAGCACCTGAATACTGATGAGGTTACGTACAGCTCTATCTGTTCTAACAACATCCTCCTTATTGTTGCTATTGGCTGAGCACATGAAACAGCGAATGACATAATTGGATTGAAGGAACTTCATCAGACTTCAGAGTTGAATATGTTGTATTTTGTAGTTGCTTGTTTTGCATTTTGTTCTCATGAAGCAAAATGGTTTTGACCTGAATAATTGTTAGATCGTAAAAGATGTAAAGGGTGGACTTTTAATAAGCAGCTCAAGAATAAACGCTTGTAACTGAACTGAAAAACAGAAAAAGCAAAAAATAAAACAAAGCTTGATCTAAGATATCATAATTAAGTTTTGCCTCTTTAAACAAAACATTTTTTCAAATGCGGTATTTTCAAATTAACTTCTTCTATTTTGGTACACTAAGGCTGAGAGACGTTCACAGTGGCTCTCATTTGGTCCTTTCTACCCACTACCTGTCACTTACCTGTTGACCAGCTCATAAATCATGAAAGAGGAGACATTAGTAGTTATTATTTATAGTAATTATTATTAAAGTGCCAGTTTGATGGCACTTTAAAAATAATCAGAGCTAGTTGTGCGTTGTGCATTGTGACAGAGTTCTGCATGATCAGTCGGTCCCCTGTGAGTAGAGTTGTGTGTTTCTGTTTCTTAACTCTCGTGTGCTATCTCTTTCTGCTGTTCTCTGGACCTCTCTACCTGTGTGGTAAGTTAACAAGTCAGTTGATGTTGTTTTTTGAGCTGTGGGTCTATTTTCTGGTGCATTACTGATTATAGTGTTAATGGGTTAAATGATGATAATATTCACAGAAATCTAGTTCTCATTGCCCCTTGCTTGTTGAGTGATCATCTGCTTACTGTGGTATCAAATCCAAGTGGTACCCAAATTATCTGGCAATATCTGCTGTCTTGTTTATGGAACTTGGAGGAACCAATCAAAATTATTGCCTCGTGGCAAGAACTCAAATCATGTTGCACATCAATCAGTGGAATTTTGAAGTTGCACCTTCTCTGGCAGTTTTGATCCTTCCCGGTCAGTTCAAAAACCTATATTTCTTTTTTATATTTTAAATCTGTATCACTTAAGTGATTCTTCTTTACTTCTCTTCTATGGTTGGAGTGTGAAGTACAGACTTTTCTTTCCAGTGGGGGTGTAGGTAATAATTAATGTTGGTTGATGTAATTGTTTGTAATTTTGTGTGTGTGTGTGTGTGTGTGTGTCCTTTTCGAAGGCGGGGAAGCTAAAAGACGGAGCTCGATCAGTGACGAGGACGATCCAGAACAACTTCTTTGACAGTTCTAAGCAGGAGGCTATCGACATCCTGAGGCTGGGCTCCACACTCAACAGTGATTTGGCGGACAAAGCTCGGGCCTTGCTCACTACTTCAAGTCTTTATGGTAATTCTTTCCAAATTCTGTAAAATTACACATTATTTAAATGAGTCAACAGATCATATCTTAGGTAAAATTTACTTATAAGAAGAATAACAAATGCTTTTTTTTTTCTCCATATTACAGCTTCTATATTTTGTAATCATTGATCTAATGTCCTTTGTGCGCCATCATGGAATTGTTTGAATATTTTGACAAGTTTTGACCCATATCTGATGTAATCTAGTTAGCCAGAGGCGACACTGCACAATGGAAGGGTTTGTCTGTGCCACGTCAAGTGGGAAGTGTAATCTCCATGTGTCAGCTCTCTGTCCCTGTTAGATTAATACTGACCGACTGCTCTGCTAGCATTATCTGTTAAAGCGCTGGTTAACCCGCCCTTCTCTCCCTTCTCTCTCCCCCCTGCTCTTGCACACAATCTTAGTCACTGAGCCCGTCTTACAATCAGGTATAGTAACTGATAGACTGCCCCCAGTGGATGGATCCTTTCATCCCCTGTAGTTGTCCTTTCATCTGTGTTTGCTACTCATTATTGTTCATTCATTTATAATCCAATGTTGGTCGTGGTTTCACACTGTGTCTGTTGCATAATAACAAGCCCCTGCAACAGTGACTAAAAGAAAGAAGATGCTGAATTTTGGAGTGAAATTTAATATTCCTTCAAGTCGAAATTTAGAGGCAGAAGTGAACCATTACCAAGGTTGATTATTGGAGTTTTTAATCTGTATTTCAGCAGCAGTGCTGATTTACATCCTTCCTCCCATGACCCATTTTTTTGAACATTGTTGTGAACTTCCTCTGTTGTATTAGGGTGGTCTCCCATTGAGTAGCCTTTTCCCATTTTTGTTACTTTCGTTGTTTCGTTGTATGCCACCGTTCCCATAGACACACAAATATTCAACCAGGTTACACTCTAATCATACTCTCTTCCCATCTGCAGCCTCCCCAAGAGTATTGCTGGGAATGTGTCAGAACTACCATAAATACACGAGGCCCAAGCAGATCCGGGTGTGTGTCGGCACCTGGAATGTCAACGGGGGTAAACAGTTTCGCAGCATTGCTTTCCGCAACCAGACACTCAACGACTGGCTGTTGGATGCTCCAAAGAAGGCAGGACATCCTGAGTTCCAGGGTATGTTGGTATTTATTTATCTGCATTTACTGCTAGTAGATGTCATCTTTGGAAATGTTTTATTCATGTATTATGTTTAATGATTTACTAAGTAAAAGAAGAAGTTTGAATCATCAGGGAAAAGTTAATACATGCACTTCCATCTCCTTCAGTAACTGCTTTTAAGCTGATGTCCAGGGAGCTAAATGGTCAAAAACCACTGACACCGTCCATACTGTGCTACCTGAATGAATTTACTAATGTGAACAAGTTAAAGAAACATGTAAATTAAAATAGAGTCTGTAAAAGAAAATTTTACTTACTGTCATAAATTTTGCTTTTTTCCTCCATAGGTTAGCAAAAAACTTTACCACTAATAAAAACTTATGATGTAATACATCATAATCATTTTTGATCCGGCACTTGTGTTGAACATTGTGTATTTTTTTTTCTCTTTACAGACACCAAAGCCAACCCTATAGATATCTTTGCCATCGGTTTTGAGGAAATGGTTGAACTGAATGCTGGCAACATCGTCAGTGCCAGGTATGTCTGCAAGATTCTAGCCTGAAATAACTGTCACCCAGAAAAGTTAATGCACAAGCAAAGATACTGTATCTCCTGTGCTCCACACAACCTGCTCTTTTGCTGATATTAAGAACACTAATATTATAAAAGATTTTATATCATTATAAAAATAGTTTAATCACATGAAAAGGGGTACAAAATATACAGTATGTAAAAGCCTGAGAAAGAAGGTTGATTTCAAAGGTGACCAGTAGCTGTTTAGGTCTGATCAGAAAAGCCTAATGTGACTTACCCAGACATGAGTTCTTTTGAAAATATGTTTTGAAAAAGAACAAAAAGGATTTTGTAACATCTTGAAATTTAAAAAGATAAAATGTTTATATTTACTGTGATTTTATTTCTTGTATTGTACTGTTTCAACTCTGTAACACATCTTTCGGTTCTTACCTCAGCACCACTAACCAGAAACTGTGGGCAGCTGAGCTCCAAAAAAACATCTCCCGGGACCACAAGTATGTACTGCTTGCTTCAGAGCAGCTGGTGGGAGTTTGTCTGTTTGTTTTCATCCGCCCACAGCATGCACCTTTCATCAGGTATGAACTGCACACATTCTCATTAGAAACATATAAAATGATAGTGTTAATCACAGGTGTGGCAACAGATATCATCTTCATCATCATTCGATATGTTTTCCAGGGATGTAGCTGTAGATACTGTAAAAACCGGAATGGGTGGGGCCACAGGCAATAAAGGTGGTGTGGCCATCCGCCTGCTGTTCCACACCACCAGCATCTGCTTCGTCTGCTCCCACTTCGCTGCTGGCCAATCACAAGTCAAGGAGAGGAATGATGACTACAGTGAGATCACACGCAGACTCAGCTTCCCCATGGTAAAAATGATGATGATAATAATAATAATAATAATGATGATAGAAATAATAGTGCTTTATAGTAAAAACAAGACATAAAAGTAAGAAATCAAAAAAAGGATAAATAATTAAAACAATTACAACAAAGACGGAGGAGAGAAATGGTTTCTGAGTGGGATGACCTCATCACTGCGGACACCGAACGGGCCGTAGAGGAGAAGAGGGAGCCTTTTACAATCCTTAACTACAGACACCCAAGGGGTGCGGGTTAAAATCAAGCTGGGCACATCAGTGGGAGTCGCCATAGTTTCAGAAGCCATATTCAGATATAGGATGTGTCGGATTTGATTAGCATTAAAAACCGCTCCTTTGGCTACCGTCCAGTGTTCATAAAAAAAAATAAGGAAACAGAAAGAGAAGCATAAAGTGCGTTAAAATTAAGTAAACACAGGTGGTATTAACAATGACATTAACAAACCGCATCTGTCTTGTCCCTCAGGGTCGTCTGCTATACTCACACGATTATGTGTTCTGGTGTGGAGACTTTAACTATCGTATCAGCCTGCCCAATGAGGAAGTAAAAGAACTCATCAAACAGCAGAGCTGGGATGCCTTGACAGCTGGGGACCAACTGTTGGACCAGAAGAATGCTGGTTTGGTAAGGCCTACACAACACGTGCATTAGTAACTGTAAATGAAGTTTCACTTCCTCTCACCAGAAAACTGTTTACTATGATGTGAGATCATATGAAATCACTGGTTTTATAGCCCGTATGTATGCACAAGCAAAGGGTTGATGTTGCACAGCAGAAACACACACACCCAAACCTGGTGACATATTATTTAGGTTTTAGCTGATAATATATTCTCTTTAAATTTCTTCCACAGGTCTTCCGAGGTTTCATTGAGGGAAAGTTAGATTTTGCTCCCACCTACAAGTATGACCTCTTCTCAGAAGATTATGACACCAGTGAGAAATGCCGCACACCAGCCTGGACTGACCGCATACTCTGGAAGAGGAGGAAGTGGAACTTTGACAAAACAGGTGAGATACAGAGACACCGCAGATAACAGGCTTATTTATCCTGCTGTCCTGTCTGGCCTCTTTGGTTCAACACTTGCGTATGATAGAATAAAAACTTTAAAAACTACAGTCCTGAATCATAAGAATACTTTACATCTGTACATATATGTGTGTGTGCATGTTTTGCAGCTGAGGAGATGAATGTAGTAGGTGCAGCTTCTACATCTGTAGAGAGTGAGGATGATCCAGACTACCCTTGGAGCCCCGGCACTTTGAAGTACTATGGCAGGGCTGAGCTTAAGACCTCAGACCACAGGTAACTAAAAAGATATATCTATAAGAGTCAAGAGAATGGATGATATTGAATTGATATTTTAGCACAGAGGTATAATTTTCTGCATTTATTTTTTATGGCACATCTGTGCTTTTGATAAATGGACACAAAACCTCTTTCCGCTTACCTTCTTTCTTGTCTGTCTCTAGGCCTGTGGTGGCAATAATGGATGTGGACATTCTGGAGGTCGACCCAGAAGCTCGGCACCAGGTCTACAAAGACGTCATCGCCCTGCAGGGGCCTCCTGATGGCACCATCCTGGTGTCACTCTGCACCTCCGGCCCTGATGACTACTTTGATGATGCACTCATAGATGAACTGCTGGACAAATTTGCTAATTTTGGAGAGGTCATCCTCATCAGGTGAGTTTGATATCCAAACATAGACAGACATCAGTCACCTTTAGATGATTAGACTTCATTAACAGTGTCCTTGTTTGCTGCAGGTTTGTTGAGGAGAAAATGTGGGTAACCTTCCTAGAAGGTTACTCTGCTCTTGCTGCTCTGTCTCTCAGTGCTTCTACTGTAAGTCATCACTAATTAATCTTAATTACTTCCAAGCTTTAAAAATCCTCCCATGAGTCTTAACATTAAAAACATGAAATGTGCATCCATCTCTATCCTCTAGCCTCAGTCACAATTTTTTTTATCAACAGTGTCTCAAACACACACAGAAACTGAAACTTTTATATCAGTTGTATATCATAGTCTCTTCTTCTCTTTTTTCCCCTACATCTCTGTAGGTCCTTGGCAAGGTGATTGATATCCGCCTGAAGAGTCCAGGCTGGATCAAGAGTCTTGAGGAGGAGATGAGTGTGGAGAGGATCTGTGGAAGCATCCCCACCTCAGCCAGCTCCACTCTGCTTGCTGAGGACACAGACATGGGTGACGACGATTACGATATGGAAGGTGAGTAGTTACGGACATGTAATCCCAGTCTTTATCCATAGGAATGTAGATTTTAATGTCAATTCATGTTTATGCTCAAGGAGATTAATTCCTGCCCTCATGTGTCCTGTACCAGGTGATGTGGACGACGAGGTGGAGGAGATCCTTCCCCAGCACCTACAGCCTGGAGCAGGCACTGGCCCTGGATCCTCTCCTCTGCCCTCCCCCCGCAGTAGCCCCTGTCCCTCCCCCACCCACGGAGAACCTTCAGCCCCCAGCAGGCCTAGTCGTGGATCACATCCTTCCCGACCATCACAAGGTGAGCGCATCATGTGCAGCGTCACACACACCTGAAATCAGGTTACTTGAAAGTACAGACCAATCCTCTGCTCAGGTTGCAGTTTCTGCCTGCTTGAATATAAACTGTAATTTTGCTCTGTTTGTAATGCATGGAAGCAGATTTAAGTCCATCGTCATTGAGGAGAGAATTTCCAGGTAATGTAATGTGTGAGGATTCAGTCTGTGTTTAGTGTTAGAAGGCTTGTGGTGTGTCTTACAGTAAACGACTTGTTTCCTTGAAACTTGTTTTATAGTGCAGTATTAGAATGTGTGCAGTGTTAGTCTCATCTTTCCCTTGGTTGACACTGAATCACAGCTGTGCACAACGACCGAACTGGAGGATGTGGAGAAATGTGAGGTTTAAGACATTAAGTCAGGCTCTTTCCAGAGAAATTTAAATTTAGGGGAAACGGTATGAAAGTACTTTTCTGTATCTATCTCACATTAGGCAGTTTCGTTTTTCATGTGTAAATTTGCTTCTCTTTTATTTTTTTTCATTCCCAGGGCCTCCTGTTGATTTCCAGCCTGGTGCCCCTACATCTCAAAGCCTGGAGCCCAAACGCCCGCCTCCCCCTCGTCCCAATGCCCCGCCAGCCAGACCAGCACCCCCTCAACGTCCACCACCACCATCAGGTAAAGTGTCATCCTTTACCGTCTTGCATACAGTTGATTAAAGCCTAATTTGAATCTCAGAATCACATTTGAAGTGTGGATTTTCAATTGTTCAGAATGGCACAGTGTGAGATACTTTAGGCAGGTGTTAACATTTTCACCTTTATCCCACTGCTTCGCCTCATTCCTGAAGGAGGCATGAGCCCTCTGCCTGTTAGAAAGGACTCTGCAGGTACAGTTATTGCTGTGGAACTGTGTATTTATGTGCTCACATCGCTGAAGCATTTAAATTAGTGGCTGCTATTTTCCATCTGACGCTACACACACAGAAGCACATTGCATTAGTGCTGATCCTGTAAGATAAGTTATGAGTTCTTTGTATTGTATGGAGCTGCAGTACTCATTTCAGTTCAGTCAGTGTGCAATACACCAAGAATACATCCAGAACTCCTCATTGATAATCCAGCAAATACATACTGTAGCTCAACTGTTATAGAGGTGTTCCTGAGTTTGTGAAATCTGACTTCATACATGACTACTGATAGTCAATGGGAATAGTTCAGTATTCATTTCACTATTGAGGTTCATTCAGCCCAATAGGCATTTGCTTCGGAAAATGGCATTGTCACTGGACATTAAACATTAGCTACTTCGATACTTTTACAAACAGGCAGAGAAGTGTATTTATTTATTTACTGAAATATCCACATGATATGAACCCATGAATCTCAGAATATTTGATGTGGAAATAGGACATGCAGTTGCTGAGTGATGCTTGATTTTAGGGTCCTAGATTAAGTACGTGTTAATGAGGTTTGGATTTGATTTTGATTGATGCTCTTATGGAGAAAAAGTGGTTGGCTTTGCAGTAATATTTATAACCATCCCTTGTGGTATACATGTAAACATTGTGTACGTGTCATTATTAACTTTCATAGACATTGTTACCCTTATGTGAATTTATTTCTTGTGGCAGTAGCTGATAGGTCATGTTTTTTTATTGTACCACCAATACTGCGACTAAAATCTTTTATTGTAATCTACTGTTTTTTATGTTCCCTCCTCTACTTTATTTTGAAAATACTGTTTCCCCTCTTTGACTTCAAGACTGTGGCGAATGTCCCAGCCCACTGCTTGGTAGGAGAGGCAGTGAAGGTAACTGGCCAGGCGGTGTGTCTTTAAATGTCATCCGATCCCTTTAGTCTTACACCCCGTCATCAATGTTACTGATGCTTTTTTGACATTGATGGTTCACTGTTGACCAATTCTGCATCATTGTTGGCCATCTTAGTCGTGTGTGTGAGTGAGAGAGAGAGAGAGATGTGTTTAGTAGTCTGTTTTAAATAAACTTATTTAGCTTATTTAAATAAGTTGGGAATGCAAAAACCCATGAGGTTAAAAGGCTGGAGAGACCAAATATAAACTCACAATTACTGAGGCAATTCAGACTTTTCCACCCAAAAGACCACAGTACTTCTTCCCCATTTAATATTCAGTGATGGTTATAAGTGTGATACGTCCCTACTAGTTAGTGTCAAGTGCATTTTCCCTAATGACATATTTGCATTGGGGTCAGGATGTTTCAAACCATTTGACTCAAATGGTTGAGGAACAGGATACCCCATACATGTGCACGGAAAAAAATGTTTATTTAGTGATTATAGTCTTTTCATAGATGGGGAGATAACGTGAATTAAAGGAAAATCTCTTTGGTAAACCCTTAAAATTGTCATTACGTCAGCTCAGCTGCAGTAATGCACTATGATTAGTGGGGAAAAATCCTCAGGCAGGTAAATAATCAGATTCACAGCATCTCAGACTTCACTGCTCTGCTGTACTATTACCACCATACGCTATTCTTAGTGCTTCTTGTAAAGTGTTGTTATTGGGAACATCTGTTTCCTGTGACTAGTATTCCACTTTGTGTATAACAGTAATGTGGTTTGGTTTCCTTTGTGCTGCAAAGGACCAAAAAGCCCTGCTCTTCCCCGGTCAGATGCTGCCGCAGGTGAGTGCCACAAAGCATGACGCAGCCTCACGTAGCTTTAATGTATCACGGAAGACAAAGGATTGTTAGTTATGTAGGTTTGTATTTGTCTCATGAAAGCTTTGTATGGAGTTTCCCTATACTTACTGGGAGTGATATGGGGATGAGATTATCACTCTCTGTCTGTGATGATCCTGCGTTTTGTGTTTATGCCTTCACACAAAATAAGCCTGCCCCAGGGGGAGGATAGGTTTTGGTTGCGTAGTGACTTGGCTTGTCTTCACCTGATCCATTTGCATAGTCTGTGTGTGTGTGGTTAGCTAAATCCCTCTGTCACAGTAAGGGTGTGTGTATGGTTAGCAGGGTTGCCTTAAGTTTGGTGACTGTACAGTGAAGCAGACATCCTAGAGGCGTGGGAACATGTTCGCAGGCTCTGAGAGGAGGTAAGCAAAAGAATAATGAAAGAAAAGGTGTGTGCCTTACAAGCTGTGTGATGTGCAGCTGGCTCAAAGGACAAAGCCTGCCTCTCTTCCACATCTCCTGCAGCTCAGGAATGACTGAGTCATCATTAATAATGAAGTCAGGAATAGGGAATTTGGATTGTCATAGGTTGGGGCAGGTTTGCAGTGAACGCATGTTTGATTTAGTACAGTACTTGTAAAAGTTATTGCTTTTCATTTCATTGAACTGGTACTGCTCCTGCTTTCCTTACATCTCTTCCTAGGGGGCACATGTTTAATACAAAATAGTACAATTTGCTTGCTGTCATTGTTGCTAATGTAGCAGGTTTGTTTGTTTTTAACTCTTTAAGGTCGAGGCCAGGCAGCAGCGGGAGCTCCTGGACCTGGAGGTGCTCCTAGACCGGTGAGATTACAAATCTAAATATCCTTTTCAAAAGGGTGGTGACTATTTTTTTTTTTACTTGTTTCTGCTCAACTTCTTAATTTCTGTCTATTTTATATTCCCTTCTCATCTTCCAGAATGTCCCTCCTCGAGCCGGGGTGATCAGTATGCCCCCACAGTCTCGCCCACTGCCTCCTTCTCACCCTGGAGCACCTAGACCTATCCCAGAAGTGCATCCCGGGGCCCCGCGGCCCATCCCAGACACCCATCCTGGAGCCCCACGACCTGTGCCCAGTGCCCCGACTAAACCCACTGACCTGCCTCTAGGTATTATACTAGATGATCAGCTCTAGAATCTTATTAGTGTGATACAGCGAATTTAAGCCTTAACTGTTCCACTTCCTTCCCTCAGGACCACCTCCTATGGCGCCCCCTGCAGTGAGACCCCAGGCTCCATCATCGATGCAGCCGCCCATGCAGCCCCAACATGCTGCTCCCTCAGTTCAGTCCCAACTCCCACCACCAATGCAGCCCACGCTTCCAGCTCCTCTCCTGCCACAGCAAGCCCCTGCTCCTAAAGCAGGGCCTCCTCCTGGTGCTGCTGCTGCAGCTGCCCCCCCTGCTGGGCCTCAACAGGGTTTAGCCTCTCCTAAACCCCCACCACGTTCCCGCTCCTCTCACGCTCTGCCGCCCGATGCTGCCAAGTCTGAGACAGCTCCAGCTGCACAGGTTGGTGCCAATTTCCTTTTCATTAAATTATTGGAATTTCAGCAGCCGAACAGAGAACACTAACATCATTTTTTATGCATGTAGTCAAGACGTGTACGACAGATTATTGCTCGAATTCTGCTCATAAAAAAAGATATTTTATGCTTACTTATGACAATTGTAGGAGGTGAAAAAGAGCCTCTTTCTGCCTCCTCATCAGATGAGCTTAGTTGTCTGTGTCATTCTTCCTGCTTTTGTCTCTCTGATACATTTGTCTCTCTCTCACAAGCTGGAGAAGCCCTCAGGGTGAAAGGTACTTTATATTAAACCACCTCTTTGTCTCATCCTCCATAGCACAACAGTCCTGCTCTGATGTTATGACCTCTCATGCATTACATCCAGTAACCTCCTCCTCTCATGTTGTAATTGATTTTCCTTCCTTTTTACATCTCCTCCCCAAGTTACTTTAACCTTGATGTTTTTAGTCAAGGCCATACATTGTTTTGTGTTAGGACCACAAATTGGAGCATTATTTGTGTTTGTTGGTCAACATATCAAACAATAGATAACATGAAAAGAAAAAAAAAACTGATAAAAATGTGATGTTTGTTGTTGGCCATTTTCCCCTCACTAGTCCTTTCATATCTGCTCACTGTGGTTCGGGTCTTTCAAATGAGCATATATGCAATGACCTCATAATTTGATTTCACTTTTTGTTTAATTTGTATTATTTCATTCATTTGTCGTAGAGTTAGTGATTGTATGTGGATTGTGATACATGAATCAGTCGTCAGCAGTAGTCAGTGTTGTAAACATAACACAATATATGTTTGGAAGTGTTTTAAATGAGCCACATTAAAGGTACCCTGTGGAGTTTTTGACCACTATTGGCATTATGGATCAGTGTTCTGATGAGCTGATGATGCTTTTATCAAATCAAGGCGGAATACGTATGAGCATGTGGGTGGCTCAATACAAATGTGCTGACTGCAGAGGGCGATAATGCAAATGTGCAGTGCATGTTAGCCATAAAACACAAACAAGAGAAAGGCAAACAGAGGGAAACATCTAAAGTGGTTTGACGACCAGCTGTACATAATCTAACGAGTTGTTAGCTAGGCCTGGTATGTCCAATTGCCCATTGTGATAGAACTTTCCGTATGAATGACAGTGAGCCCTTTTATACAGAGATCCTGCTATGTTGCAACTAAGAAGACCCCACGTTATGCCGCCTTTGCTTGTTTACATTGAACCAAACAAGCCGTCATAGTGCTGCCTAAGTGTGTGTTTTTTTTAAACAGCATGCCAGGCACGACATGTAACAACAGCATCTGCGTCCTGACTGCTCACTAATGTAAACAGATATAAACAAATGCAAATTTCTAAATAGTCAGGAATGAGGAAGGAAATGCATTTACCACATTTGATACACACACAACAAAGTAATAAACACTGAATTGTAAGTATGTAATATTTGTTTACAAAAAAGCTCCACAGGGTTTCTTTAAATTTTGTTTTGAGCCACAGAACATACATTTTAAAGAGACTTATGGTCTAATAGTTAGTCAGACACTCTAATATTAGCTCATGGTTCATATTTTCACACTACCTTTGTTGTGACAGCTGAATGGCATTTTCTTTGTTTTGTTCCTCCGTAGACAAATGGACTGAATGGAATCCAAAGAGAAGCACAATGGCAGCCTGACCCCTTCAACACACTTGCACCTGATTTCCTCTCCTCTTCCTCCACCTGGCACACCACCCAGTCCCTGACCAGAGGCTCCTCTCTGCGTGCCCCCCCCTCCGTTCCTCCGTCTACGTTTTCCTCCAGCACTCTCCCTCCATCCTTCTCCCTCCAGTCCTCCGTTCTGTCAGACCTGCAAGCACTCGGTTCATCCTCCTCTTCCTCACTCTCCACCCCGTCACCGTTCGCCTCCTCCCTGCTCCCGCCTCCTCCGGTCCCCTCTCGTAGTCGCTCGCAGGAGACACTGCGTGCCTCCCCTGGCCTGTTCCCAACCGACCCGCTCCCTGCCCGACCCAGCAGCACCAACCCCTTCACCGGCCCACTCGCGCAGCAGCATCAGCAGCGCCGCGCGCTCACCCCGGACTTGAGCACCCAGCGTCCCAGCCCGACGGCAAACCTTCAGAGGACAATGTCTGCTCTTACTCAGCCACTCATCCCCACCCCTGCTCCAACAGCGGTCCCTGCAGCTGCACCCGCCACCCAGCTCCAAAGGACCACGTCCCTGTTTGGACCATCATCTACTCTCAATCCTACACTTGCTCCTCTGCTCCCCTTCGCCTCTGACCCATCTCCTGCTCCTGCCTTGCCTCTGGCCCCTCCCTCCTCCATTCCACCTACCCTTGTACCTCGCAGTCAGCCACCTCCCCCAGGAGGGAGACCAACCCAGCAGTGGGTCACTTTTGATGATGATTTGGATTTTCCACCTACGTCCAAAACACCACAGACCCCTCACAGTTCCCTAATGCCCCAAACTCAGACTCAGCCTTCCCGCTCTGTGTTTGACTCAGAGCCCAACTGGTTATCCACAACCCCTTCAGTATTCCCCACCCTCCCTCCTCCCATTCCAACCAGAACTGCAACCAGTAACCCCAAACTACCAGAGGGACCCAGTGACAGCTGCTTCTTCCCCAGGGAGTCAACAGAAAGATAGGACCACCATTAATATGTAAAGGGCATATCCAGATATGTATAGATCTATGACAAATGTGTATATGTGTTTGTGTATGTACAAAAGAGACAGTATTTAAGAAGTATAGACCAATCCCCTTCTGAATCACAGGAAAGGATTTATATCTGGAGCAGTAACATGAGAAGTGTATGAGCCTAAGTGTGTGTTCTAACTTTACCACAGAGATATTTGCTTGTTTCCTGATATTAACATTTATTTTAATATAAATTGTTCTGATGTTTATTTTTATTTATGGCGGCAAACGTGCCTGTGTCTACAGTATATACAATTATACAAAGTATATCTATACCTACGAATCATGTGTGTGTAAGCACCTGTGCAATTTCAAGACATGTCTGTGTGGCCGTGCAGCACACTGCATGCGCCTGCAAGGTTTCACCTTCATCGGTGTTACCTTTGCATTTGCTAACACACTGTGGTTCATATCCCTCATTTTGACTGATCTGTACATTAGAGCGGGATCCTCAGAGTAGTTGGTAATCTTCTATTTTCTCGGGTTCGTCACGTGGTAGAAGGCTATGCACTGCAGGTTTTACATTTGCCCCCCAAATTTGCTGCTGTAAACAGCAATTAGAGAGTGCTTTGACTTGCAAAGAGTTTATTGTAAGTTTTTTTTTCTTGTTAGTTTTGGTTTGAGGGGTGCAAAGTCAAAAGTCATATTGTGTGCTTGTTTTTACCATGAATGTACTTTATTTTGCACTGGGTTTTGTCATTGCCTCCTTGCTGACACCACAGTGTGAACAACAGCAGCATGAGTCAGTGTCATAGTCGGTCAAACTGTTCACTGCCGCAGGACTGACACTCTGTAATATCATCTCATCCACTGAATAGTAAGACATTTTGTTCTCTATCCACTCTGTCATTATTCTCTCCTCTATGGGCCGTCAATGCTTAGCTGAATATATTTTGTAGCTCTATATCAAAACCTATACATAGTGATTATGTATAAATGTATGTTTTCAATATTGAAAACTTCTGGCTTTATGTGTGTGTTTGTGATAACCGTAACAGTGGTTTGCACAATGTAACTGATATGCACTGAAAATGCTGTGTGTGCTCTCTTGGTTGTATTCTTGTTGATGGCAGAGCGACAAAAACGAGAGCCTGCGGACTGAACAGATGAGAAGGCGTTTTGACCTTTCCACCTCCGTAGTGTTTTGATCCTTCTTGATTTATCCAAAGCTTCAAACCATACTATTGTAAATTCATGAGAGTGTGTGTGTGTGTGTGTGTGTATATATGCTTCTGTTACTCTTAAGTACGAAGATGTGGTTTGAGTCTCTTATGCATGGCATCAAACACATGCCATGCATAATAATAAGAGGGCACATTTTTTTCTTACTTCCACTTTTGTTTATTGCAAAAGTCATGCTTTTAATTCCTAAGAACATTTACTCTAAATAATCTGTTGTTGATACCGTGGTGAGAAGTAATGTGTCGTATTTGAGGTGCATATCGCCTGTTGTTGTGTTTGACAGTGTTTGTGTTTGGATGTGAGTGTGTATGCAGAGTTAACAGTGGGATAGCAGAGCTTTTCCCCTTGGAGTACATACAGTGTGTTTGCTCTCAGGTTCTGAACTAACAGCCACTGTATTCACTCACTCGTGGCGGTTACTGTATTTCTGCACTTCAACCATGGCCACTGTATGCGAAAATGTAAACTATACAACACAAAGGACCCCCCCTCCTCCCCCCTACACACACACACACACACACACACACACACACACACACACACACACACACACACACACACACACACACACACACACACACACACACACACACACACACACACTATAAGCTCGGACCCAAATACATCACCAGATGACATTTCCAGTTGGTTTGTTGTGTCCTTCCCACACATTCCAGACAGTAGTGTGATTTGAGTATTGGGTGTCAAACTCCTCTGTGTTTGCAGATCCTCTAGTCGAGAGTAATTGTTACTGAGCATGGCTGATTTCTGAACCATTCTTAAGGTGTGTGTGTGTGTGTGTATGGTGTTGTCAGAGGTGATGTGTCAGTATTTCTTTCTTCCTGTACTACCTACTTCACTCTTTCACTGCTGTTGAGTTTCACAGGTCAGCATCAGTGTCGACAGTGATGACGAGCAATAGTCTTGCAAAAGGATCAGTGAGAGTACAATCCTCCCTAACAAGGACACATGCCAGCTGTTGTAGACTAATCAGATGCCCCCCCTCCCCCAACCTTCACAAGTTATGTAACAGGCTGAAATGTCTTAAAAAGCATCTTTGATGGTTCATGGAGGATAAAACATGTGAACCAAGAAAGTACCAGCTAAATTACGCTTCCGCGCTCTGTTTAAACATATGAATATGAGTAGAAACTGTATCTGCATTAACAGTAGGTGACTAGCCAGCGCTTTGTGTCTTGTCATGTTCAAGATGAGATTTTATAGGAAACAAATTGCTCCTTTTGTGAGGTCGGTGTCCCTTTTTATGGCTATAACCCATAGTAAATAAGAGTCTGTGTTGTTGAACATATTCTGTACGTATTAAAGAGAAAACATGAAGCTGCGATTCATGTTACTATCCAACGTTCCATATTTTAAGTGCACAGCTGATTGCACATTTATGTATGAAGCAGTTTATGTTGTATGTATGCAAAAATAAATGTACGTTGACCTGAGTTGATTTTTCTCTTTTTTGATTGCGCACGAAAAAAATGACATACTTGTAAAAGATCATGTACTTCTACTTAAAATTCAGTTGCACAGACATTTTATCATCTGTTTGTTAATGGAGACATTTATGTTTGTACAACAAAATTAAATGTGTAGTCTACCTGCACTTTTATTTAGATTTAGGCTCTGGATATCACTTCCAAACGGCACCCAGACACTAATCTAAAACCAATGAAGTCATCTGTATCATTGTTAAATTTTAAATCTGTATTTTCCTGTTAGTCCACATATACAACCTAAATATTAATCAGATATTTGTGTGTGTGTGTGTGTGTGTTTATTTATAAATATGTTTTTGCCTCTTTCTGTCCCATCATCTTTTTGCAAATTTTTCAAACTTCTCTACATTTCTCAAATGTATTATTATATTATGTGACAGGTTGACAACAAATATCACTACACCCCTTGTTAATATATATTTATGGTTTTCCAACTCAAACACAATGATGTGACTAACTAAATTATTGTGTGTACAACTAAGTAATATGTATTAAAGTCTTATAGTCAACTTAACACTAAGTTATTAGTTTTCCAACCAGTATTCTTTAGTGCAGTTAACATAAATCTTTGAAAAAGCAATAGCAGTGCACACAGTTTAGCATAAGATGTGCACAATGCACTGTGTTGCCATTATTTACCGTTAGAGGGCAGTAATATTGTTCGGATTAATACAACCTTCCGTAAAAAGATCACAAGAAGTAGAACGTATCTGGACCGGTGAACTGACTGTAGCTAGTAATGTCCCCGGTTGTAAACAAAGTGTGAGCCCAGTCTGAACAGTGTAGCGCCGTCTTGTGCTTGTCGTTTCACTGCACAGGTACGTGTTACCATTTCCAGTCACTATAGACAAATTTATTTTTTAACAGACTGACCCTATAAATGTGAGCATTTATATTAGCTACATTGCTAAAAGCTAGCTGCTGGGTTTTCTAGAAGCGTCCGCACACGAGTGTTGCTATGGTTACACTGTTTTGGCCGCAGCTGTAACACAGACAAACCGTCGTGTGGTTGCGGGTTTTTCCTCAGGAGCGAACTTCAATTCCTTATTCGTGTCTTTCAGGAGGTAAACAGGCGGTGAGCTGCTTTAAAGATGGTGCAGCTGCATGTGAAGCGTGGAGATGAGAGCCAGTTTCTTCTCAGCACCACTGTGGACTCGCCTCTGGAGACGGTGATCCAGCAAATTACAGCCATTTACAACGGGAGACTGAAGGTGGACAGAATATGTTCAGGTGAAACTAACATACTATGTGCTATCTGTAAACACTGTGGAGGCACGAGAAGCCTGTTGGTCTAGGTTTAGCACTAACTTTCAGTATTTTACCTGTGACATGTCTCTGTGCTTTAGTAAATAAGAGCAGTTTGTTTGTTTTTGCACCCTCAGAGATCCCAGAGCTTGCAGACCATGGCATCACACTGCCACCCAACATGCAGGGGCTGACAGAGGACCAGATTGTGGAGCTGAAGCTGAGAGATGAATGGGAAGACAAGTGTGTGCCCAGTGGAGGGCCAGTATTTAAGCAAGATGAGATTGGGAGGAGGAATGGACATGGTGAGACTCAGGCTCTTGGTTGTAGGCTATGTAGATTAACAAAATAAATATTCTAAATGCATGCTAAATGTAAATTGTCCTTTTAGGTAGCCCTTTGCATGAGGATGTAGCTTTGGGTGGAGATTTACCCCTCTTACACCTCTTATATCAAACCCCTCTTGTGACATAGAGATTCTGCAATGAATTAAAATGTTAAACATTATATGTAATACATACTTCAACAGTGGATGACATATACATAAACTGCTATAAATGGTTTCTTTTAATCTGAATGAAAATAGTTTGTGAAAAAAGGCATTTTATTTCTATGCAGGCAGGGTAAAAGAAAAAAAAGATTTTGGTAATCTGACCACACATCTCTTTGTCTTCTACCAGCTCCCAATGATAAAATGAAAGAGGTGTTGATGAGAACAATGGAGGAGGCAAAGGCACTGATCTCCAAAGTGAGTATGAGAGTTAACACTTAAATCTTACATTGTTTTGTTCTCCTAGGGTCAGTTTTTTTAATTTATTTTTTATTCAATCCGTATCTCTTTCCCTCTCTATCCTTCAGAAACAAGTTCAAGCTAATGTTTGTGTCACCATGGACATGGTAAAAGAAGCCCTGGATCAGCTAAGGGGGGCTGTCATGATTGTGTACCCCATGGGGCTGCCTCCTCATGACCCTATCAGGATGGAGTTTGAGGATCGGGAAGATCTTTCAGGAACACAGGTAAACAGCTTCCTAGCAGCTATTGGTTGATGGCTACATAAAATTGTCAGTCAGCAACAAAGGTTTCAAGTTTCTACAGTTGCTGTTGTTTTTAAAGAGGTTCAACAGTCAATTAACATTTAACATTGTCTTTAAGATAATTGGAATTGAAATTCATGAAGCTATGCAACTGTCTCCTTGATCATTTCTTTCTTCACCTCTCTCTTTCTCCCTCATTCCTCTGCATCTGCTCTCTCCGTCTGTCTCCTCACCTCAGGCATCTCTGCAGGTGATCACAGAGAACGAGTGCCAGCTATGGTGGGCTGCCAAAGAGATGCAGAGGGGGAAAAAACTGCAGGAATACATTGGCAAAAATGAAAAGACAAAGCTTGTGGTAAAAATCCAAAAGGTAAGAGCTAATGTGAGCAGTGAGGATTTTTGTGGTTTATGACGGGCTGTGTATTTGTTGTTTTATGATGTTTTTGTTGGTATCGAGAATTACTGTGATCCACTCGTTGCTGTTCCCTTCAGAAAGGGCAGGGGGCACCAGCGAGAGAGCCTATGATCAGCGAGGAGCAGCAGAAACAGATGATGATGCATTACTACAGGAGGCAGGAGGAGCTCAAGGTGAGGATAGGCAGAGCAAAACTGTAGAAGACAAACAACCACGTTCCTGTTTGTACCCACTGTACCTTTCTAACCGTCTCCTGGTGACATTTTCAGAAACTGGAGGAGGCAGATGATGATAGCCACCTGGACTCGGAGTGGTCAGACAGACAGGCCCTCAAAAAACAGTTTCAAGGCCTCACCAACATCAAATGGGGACCGAGATGAAGACCAGTACCACTCCGATACCTCTGACCTGGTCCTTAACAGCTCTATATGCAACTGACTAAGGTGCCTTAACACAATCCTGTCATCTGTTTACCTTTGGTGTTATTTGAGGTCTTCCAGAGGACTTAATATACAGCAGATGACATAGTTTCAGACTTAGTTTCTGGATGAACACCTAATGTTTATTTTTAACCAAATTGAAATGTGAAGAAGACACCTGGACACACAATATGACACATAATGATGTCACATGGAGGCTGATATCATTATAAACCTGGTTTATTTTAACTTTAGTCTTCTCCCTGTGTTCTATCTGATTGTTATTACCCTGTTGTAAAGTTACATTTTCACTGAAGCTGTACAAACACGATTAAATTTAAGTTTAATCAATATTTACTGCACGTTTACTGTTTAAAAAAAAATCAAATAGAATGACTTCCATTGTAGCATGTGTATACACAATGTTTTTACATTTCATATTAATAATGAGCTAATGTTCAACAAAGTCTCAGTAGTAGTGTTTCAAATGAAGCTCAGTCTTACATCCCTTGGAGTTCAGGGACAAGGATGCTACACCTTTCCTCTCTTTGTCTCCTGCTGTGTGATGACACACACTTTAAACTTTAAACCTCTGAAAGCCAGTGCTGTTCTGAGGCAGGAAGTTGCCACATAGTACATGGGTCGTTCCAGTCCTCGTCCCAGCAGGACTGTGTGAGAGTGTTTGGAGGGTTGTGGAAACTTTGTGGGACTGTTGAGGGAGCTGGTGCGGTGATTCAGAGAGGTGAGGCCGGTTTCAAGTAACACTGCGTTCACTAAAAAAAAAAAAAAAAAAAAAACAATCTGGATATAATGTGCGGATTTAAAGGACAATTCCACTAATTGTACATTCACTTCAGAAGGCTCTTTATAAAGACAGTGATCAGTTGTGGCAGGTGAAACTAGAACACATACCTTGGGTTTCTGGAATGAACAGCTGCCAATTTTAATTACCGCTAATGTAGCTGTACTGTAGGGAAAACACTGTAGTGTGTCTATTTTTGTCAGTCACTTTTTTGTCAGTTTTGTTTTGTTTTTTCAAATCAATGAAACATTTTTATCACAGTTAGGAAATATGATCCTTGACAAATGTGTTTGTGATATAAAAGCATTGATTTTCCTTTCTGGGGTAAAAAGCCAGAGGGAGTTTGGAGATGAAAGCAACTGTGTTTCATGGTCCCTTCAGACAAACAGGAGTTGTTATGACAGATCTTGTTCCCTGACATGTTCTTTGGTTTATAGTGATTTATCATTTTCACTGATACAGTTATCATGATGGATCAGTACAGTAATATTCTTGAATGAATGTGGCAGCTGTGTGACTGTGTGTCAAGACGAGTGATTTCAACCTTTTTGTGTCAGTAAACAATATTTCACCTGAAATCTTAGCTTCATTTGGTGGTGAATGTGAATAAATACAATATTTAACCACCCATTTTTCAGTATAAAGTCCTGCTGATCCTTTAAAAATGGCTAGTACTGCACTTTTACTTAAACATTACATTGTTCACAAACTAAGTGCGCCTGTAAAACAAAAAAAAGAAAAAGAAAAGAAAAGGCAAAACGCACAACAAACTGCTTCGCAATGTAATAAAAAAGGTTTCTTGTTTTATCAATAATCAAAGGCTGGGAGTATCCTGAAAAAATCCTGAAGGTGCTTAAGAGCACCCATGGGTCACGGTTTATTTAACATGTGCTGCCATTCAGATAGGCATTCATCCAGATCTCCTGTATGATCATCTCTCTGCGCTCAATCCTCTCTGCCCGCTCGGCCGCCTCGCTCACATAAGTCACTTCCTCCCAGGCGTGCGTTGCCTTCCTCTCTGTGGCTGAGATTAAAGAGCTTTCTGATCCTTCAGCGTCATCATCATCTTCCTCTTCTTCATCATCATCATCATTATCATCATCATCGTCCTCCTCCTTGCAGTTAGCAGTCTGGCTACGAGACTTGGATGCGAGTCTGGGATCTCCGAGCCGGCGCCCTCTGCAGGTCACTCGGACTGATACAGCCAGCAGCGTGAGCAGAAGACCGACACACACGCTGGAGGTGAACAGCAGCGCCGCCATTTCTGGATGCTCTGTGTGGGGAAATGAAGAGGAGGAGATGTAAGAAAACATCTGTGTGCATTCATGAGTACATGCGCCCATGTAGATACTGTTTACCTTTGATGTAGGCATAGGTCAGGAGAGAGTTGCTCATCATAGCTCCTGAGTTGTTTGGCCTTCTTGACCCCTTGGAGAAAGGCTTCTCCAGATCCACAGGAGAAACTGTTGTGAAAGTTTGAATTATGATGCGAAGGAAAGGCCATAAAAACCTCGACTTACAACAGATTACACAATACTGTTACCTTTTTCTGTGCGCACAGTAGGAGATGAGGTGGAGCTGAATATGTTCGGATCTGCTTCCTTTAGTAAAGTCTGTGGTACTATTGAGAGAAAGACAGAGGAGACAGTCTGTATTTATTGCTGTGAATATACAGGACACCATTCATCAGCACAGCACTTCGCACGTCCAAACCTATGAAAAAGTTTGACCCCATTATGAATAGTTTCTGCCCAGTTGTGTTGAAATCTGGCCTACAAGGTTAGCGCACATTGTTTTGTGATAGATGGAGAAAACCGAGCCAGTCAGAAGAATTCCCTTCACTACAGTCACAACTCCAAATTATGATACATGAACAATGTTGCCGGATGACCTCACTGGCATTTGTGCCAATCGCAGGAAGTTTACCAGGATGTCAAATCTGAGCTCACAGTCTTATTATTCCCTGTTTAACTGTGTTATTGGGTGTGATACGATGAGAAAAGCTGATGGCTGAGATCAGCAGATAAGAATTCGCAGTAGGAAACTACAAATGTTCTCTGTTGGAGCTGTCAGATAATGAATAACGGAAAAAAAAACAAAAGCAGACATGACGTGTTCCTATTCTGAGCCCACTCTCTAATTCATCACAAGGCTCGTAATTATATTTTGTGAATGAGGAAGCACAAAGAGTCCTACCACAAGAATAGACCACACTGAGGTACTTCCTGGTTCCTGGAAAGCAGGGGTCCCTAAAGGTCTGGTTGCTGACGGCAACAACGCACCTCTGTTTGCTGTAGCAGGACCTGGACACCGAGTGTACAGCCTCGTGGTTGAGACATTCTGTAGGGAGCAAAAAAGAGAAACTCAGAGGCGAACAATGAGACATCTTCTGTCAGCGAGTGTCTACTGCTCACACTGACGCTCAGCTGCAATAGCTGAAGCACTGATTCACTGTTTTGTAGAAGTTTGGTTGTAGTTTAACTAAAATTAAATCACCTTTTTTTTGGCAGCCGCCTGATGTGTTTTTCCCCTGCTAAGCAAATAGTTCTCGTCGTATCGTTATCCCCCCAATGTTTCTTGCCTATACTAAAGAATTCAATGACCTGATAAGTTACTTTAAAGCACATATCATTGTGAAATTAGTATAATTTGGTAGAATTAGTAACAAATGATAATCCAGTCTTTATCTTGCATCATTCATATCAGCATTTTTCACAGCAGACACTTTGACTTGTCAGAGCAGGAAAAGCACAGGTGCAGCCAATAACATTTAACGATGGCAGGGGCACAACCCAAACGTACTACAACCGTTATTTATGTTATTAGTTTACACCTCTGCGTTTTCTGCTACGGCACGTAGAAACCTATGCAGTGAAAAGTGTCTGCTGTGTAGTTTTTGCTTGTCTCTCTCTTTAATTAAAGCCGCATTCCCCATTTAATTCCCACTGCCTTGTGTTGTAAGGCAAATTTCCGATTTCAGTGATCAGATTGGAGCTGATGCTTTTACTCATGTCACCGTCTGCCAGAGACCTCTAACACAGAAGACATTCTGATACAGGAAAACTACAGCTGTAAGTAAAAATATTAATGATGGCAGATTTTTGTTTAGTATGATTTGGATTCAGGGTCCTGGTATTGTGCGTGCTGGCTCGCTGTCACACTGGGATGCTCGAAAGGAACAGGGCCATCGTTATATTTTATTAGTAACACCTGTGCTTTTCCTACTATGACAAGTTAAATTGTCTGCTGAGGAAAAAGGTCTTTGGCTGTGCCTGAAATCATTCTCTCAGTCTCATTCATTACTCTATAATGAGCACTGAATTATTATCTGGACCCTGATCAGGAATCATCTGTTAGTTGCCACCATGTGAGAAAAACTGAATATCCCGTTGACTCACCAAATGGGGGTGGTCTTGTCAGGTGTGAGGGGCAGGTGTCACTCTCTCCCAGACTTCTGCCATAGACAGCTGCATAGATGTTCAGCACCCTGGGGGGCTTACAGCGCAGGACCATGGTCTCTCCCTCACATGCTACATGTCTTTTGTGTTCAGCTGAGTGAGGGGAAAAATAGAAAGGATGAGGAGGTGAAGGGGGATGGTGGCAGCGGGAAACTGAGGTGTGATTTTTGTGTATATCTGTGTATCTATTGCACGCTCATCCACTGGTGAATGTGTGAAAGAAAGTGATGCAGAAACAAACTGACTGGGAGGAGATGTGACAATAGAAATGGGTGTGATCAACAGGGAGGAACACGTGAGAACTGAGCTGCTAAACTCACTGGGTTTACACTTGTAGTCCACATGGAGGTATTTGGTAATGCCGGGACAGGGGTCCTTCCCAAACAGCAGGTGATTGACAGGTAGCTGGCAATCTCTGTGGCTCTGACACTCAGACAGCAGCTTCTGCAAAGCAAACACCAGGGTCAGTAAGCATTTATCAGTAAACAGGAAGTGTTGCTACATACCACAGTGAACTAATGCGATACACTAACAGGCTGACAAATGGATAAGAGTGGGCTGTGCCTTCATACAGCTAACGGTGGTGTGTTCACTGCAAATGTAAAACGCATATGGGGGAGAAAACCACTCCAGTAAATCAGCTGGAGCTGGTGAACCCCCACCTATTCACAAAGTGACCCGGTGAGAGTGAACAGTGCTGCATATCTCACACATAAAACGCACCTGTAGAGCAGTAAAAGCTGAACAGCTGTGGTTGTGGGCTCTGGGTGGAGGGTCCCGGTCTGCTCTGCACAGCCACGCCTCGCTGCTCCCGTAGAAGGCGGACTGGATGGAGATGGTGGAGTGACGCGGACAGTGGAGACGCAGAGGCTGTCCGTCACAGGCGTGAGCGGAGTGACTGGTGATGATCCTGGACAGGTAGTCTGTTACACAGAGGGCACTGGTTAGGCTGTAATACACTATGGAAATACAGTATACAGGTGCATTAAAGGGACAGGACAATGTCTTCTGCGGCCCTGGAGGGAGCTTTCTAAAGTTACAAAGTAAAAGCATGGGGTTTTAAAGAGATTGCCAGGGAGGATCTTATGAAAGATGCTATTGATTTGCATTATGGGAAATGTAGGATCCATCCTTTTTTGGAGCTAAAAATGTGGATATGTGTTGCTTCGACTTTCACCACAATTTTTTTTTTTAATCTCTCTTCTTTGGGTCCCCCAATTTATGGAAGTGCAAAACAAAATTACTGGAGTATCCCTTTAAATCCACTTAATCATATAACCAAAGGGAAACCCACTAAGCCTGCTATTATTTACAGGAGTAGAAACAGACACAACAACTAAAAAAAAAAAAACATAATGAAAAAGGATTTTAACTTTGAAGCAACTTAACACCCAGTGAAACATATTCTTAAATTGTTGTTCTTTTTTTTCTTTTTCTTTTTAAATCTGCTGCATCTGTGGTTTTTGGATCAGATTGTTTGGCCTCTTTGGAGCTCTGAGTTGTCTCATGTTGCTTTGAAAAAACTCACCCATCAAAGTGCTGCCTGACTGCCAGTGCTCTATCCTGGGTGGCAAATTCTGCCAACTGGCATTCAACCTAATGTGACCCACCTTTGTTGCATGGCATGCAGATGTGATTAAGTTACGTCTGATTCAAACTCTGTTTTATCCTGTGCTGTTTACATTATTTGCTCTGTAGAGGATGAATCTTGAAAGGTTCAGAAGAGACTGAAATAGAGGATCAGTTTGGATGAAATATTCTTTAGATAAAACAACAGTAAGACTGGCTGGTCTCTAACTCCTGTGTGAACATTGTTTTGTCTATGACAAGACGATAACTACAATGACAAAGACAAAATAAGATATGTATTTTACTCCTCACATTGTGTCTTCATATCATGGCGCCTCAAACTGGTGTGCTGTTCCATGCCAAATCTCAAATAGGATCTTTGGGACATATGGGTGGTATTTTAAGAACACTGGCAATGTGAACAACACTAGAACCACTTTATACACTGCACCATACATCATCTGCAGAAACATGATTCACTTTTAGTAATAACAACACTCTCAGAAATGAGGTTTATCTACCTCCTCCTCTCCCCCATCACATCATCATCATCATCATCATCATCATCTTACTTGAGAAGTCAGCCAGTGCATCCATGCGTCTGGTCCACAGGAGTAAAGTTAGGTAGAGGAGGCTGTGGCTCCAGTCTGGTCCGTGACAAGGACGCGTCCAGCTCATGACTCGCATCCCCTGTCCCTGGGATCATATTAAAGAGACCCCAAAAATTCACTGTAGGCTGCAGGACTTCATGAGAAATAAAGTAAAATGAGCCCACGGGTCCGCGACGTCAAGCCTCATCTCTGACGAAACGTGGTTTCCTCACGTGTTTCTCTTCAGAGTAAATAACAGAGCGGCCGCTGCAGCGATGGACCACAGAGGAGGTTAGAAATAGCAGCTGCGCAACAAGTTGTTCAAAACTGACAGACGAGGTGATTAATCCGACGCGTGGTGACGATGAGGATGATGGTGGTGGTGGTGGTGGTGGTGGTGATGATGATGATGATACTCCCAATGCGACTTTTCCTACAGTTCAACGCCGCAGATTTGTGAATGGACGCATGTGGAAACTGAACGTGTCTTACAGTAACAGCTGAGTGGGAATTATAGAGTGGGCGTGGCGGATAAAACTATTTTAAAGCGAAGAGGGGCGACACACTCACGCTCACTGGTATGACGCACTGGCAGCCCCCACCCACCTACCCATGAGCCACATGTTTACTTTTTGGATTATGGTAAAATGCTTTCATTCTGTTCATTCCTTACTTTCATTTTCTTCTGATTTTTAAATGTCACAATTGATCCGAGTTCAAAGAGGATTTGTTTCCCTTTCCCTGCATTTTAATGTCATTTATTATACAAAGCGCAAAAGGTTTTCAGTTTTGCTGTATTTATTTGTGTTTATTATTTGTCAAATTGTGTAATACCTTAATTAATAAAGGATAATAAAGATAGAGCCCATGTAGCAGGAAGTGGCAGTGATACTTAATATGCATCTGGCAGAGAAATAAAAATACTGGCACAGCACACTGCCAAGTTGACATCAGTGGTAAATCTGTGTTTTTTAATCTACAAAGATCAACTTTCAAGCGAATTATATTTTGAATCTGTTTCTTTTCAGAAACTGTTGATGTCCTAACCCATGGTGTGTTTGAATTAAGCAGGGGGCCTACTGGGTAAAATTTGCTCCCCGGCCCACATCCATGACCCACTCCATGGTAACCGGTCAATCTCCATGTCAGACCTACAACAGTCAAGCTGACGGAGACGTTGGGGTCTCCACGCTTGGGGGAGACTGGCAGGGAGGAGGAACTGAGAGGTGATATTTTGCATACAAACTGGACAACAGGCACCCATTCCTCCCATGTTGCTTCCATTCCTACTTTAGCTTTAGGCGTACAGGGAGTGGCTCCAAAAACCCCTTTCATGTGCGGTTATCCCTCCAAAGCCTGTGGAATTTTGTTGTCAAACTAAAAAAAAAAAATTTCCTGGACTTTGTTTTTTGAGCTGAGATTCAGCCATGTAGGTCAAACAGGAAGGTAAAAATTACACTTTAAATGCACATGATTAGAGCCATGTTTTGAGGTATGGTAAGAAAAGCTCTTAAGTACAGTATTTAGATGTCTAAGTAGGGGATATTAAGAGTCTTATGTAAACCTACAGAAATAACCCACTGGATTATCAAAAAAAAGATTATGCCAGCGTGAGGCTGGCTGATGTCAGTACCAATTAAATATCTTTACACTTAGTAATAAAGTAGGAGTGACATATTAGTTTAATATGTATAACACTACTCTTAGTGCTCATTAAAAAAAATAAAGTGCCATCATGTAAATGTAAAATGTCTGTTACTTCTGAAAAGATTCTTCTAAATTTCCATTAAAAATAATTAAAAACATATTCACCCTTCATTCTACTTTTAAATATTTCCAACACAATGAAGCCATTCAAAGAACGCCATCTCTCTGCGTGTTGGAGCAGTTGATCAATAAACATCTGGAAAATAAACTCCATCAGAGAGAAACATTCTCACGACATGCTGATAAACTTTTTCAGCCTGGACACAAAAACACAAAACACTTGATTAGTGCTGATGGTGTTTTGTAACAAACAGGAAGAGGAGTTAAAGAGAACAGGTCCAACTGAAGGAAAGAAACATCACGACTTTCATTTTCTCCTGACAGACTCGTGCGACTGTAGAAACTGCACTGAAGCACTGAAGGACAGATCAGAGGGAACCATTGTAATACATTTAATCTTAGGCAAGTGAGAGAAAATGATGCATGTACATATCATATATAAATGGATTTTGAATTTTAAAGTAACGTGTACAGCTTGCCTCAAATTCACATAAAAATGGATCCGTCAACAGTGACTGTGCATGCAGCAGCTAGTTTTCAAAGGTCGATTTTATAGAGATTTAATAAATAACAGACTCTGTTTAATAAATAACAGACTCTGATGGTCTCTCATAAATTGTTCAATAAGATGAAAGTTACCTCACACGATGCTAACAAATAACTTTATTATTTTTTTAAACTCAGAAAAGGCACAGCTCAAAACAGGGAAAGATTTTAACATTGCAGAACATCTTCACTTGAAATTCACATTCATTTCAAACTGTGAATCAAGGGCAGCCTGTAATTAAAGAAACAAAGTGTCATTAAAATAAAAAATAAAAAAAGTAAGTAACCATATCTTGTTTATTACTGAATGAATTGTTTAGATACTCACCATTTCTCTTTTTGCTTCTTCTATTTTCACTTTAGCAAGAGACGGGCTCTGTTGTGGTGTAGGAGGGAAAAACAGTCAGTAAAGCCAAATACAGCAACAAAAAGGCTGTTTCCTAATATGTGAAGATTGGTTCAATTATTCTATCAAATTTAATAAAGTTAAATTCACGCACATAAACATAAACTGAATTTCTTAAAGAGCAGGATGGGATAATGTGAAAGCAGCAACTGAAAACAAACATACTGGGCTCAGGTCCATGTAAGGCTCCAGTTTCTTTTTCAAGGGGATTATTTCTTGTTTCAGTGTAGTGACTTCCTGCAGAGAGGAAAAATAAGATGACACATTTTAAACCCTGAAAGCAGACAGCGTTGCGTTTTCATTTCCATGGTGATGACTGTGGTGCATGTGTAGAAGCTTAAATACCTCAGAGAGCTGCACAATAGCCTGGTGGGTGATAGACTTGTCCATGTTCCTGGACACAAGCTGAGCCTGTTGGATCGATAAAACTGAATATCAAACTCTGGCAGGGCCGTGATATTTTCAAAACCTGGTCCCTCCCGACAATGATACGAAGGGCGTTAAGTGTTGGCATCATCTCTGTTCTCTAAACCAGAGGCAGTAACTTGATGCCCACATTATATCAGGGTCAGAATACAGTCTGTCATTCTGAACAAAATAAAAGTGGTAACTCAACAGAGGAAAGAACAGTAGCCTGCCAGGAGCTTAGTTTCTGAGAGGTCAGTTTCTGCCCCTTTGGTAACATTTTTTGTTCTGTGGCAACTTTAATTACCTATGAATTAATATATAACACACTCAATTTTTTAGCAAATTTTGTCTTCTTTCCCATTGTTAGATACAGACAGAGGGTTTTCTGGAGGACTCTTCTCATCCTCTCCATCTTTCACCCTTCTAATTGATTATTTTTATGCCATCGGTTGTTTGATTTTTTTTTTTTTTTACTGGTGGCTGAGGACACCGATAATTTATGCCTCTTCAGGCTGCATAGCAACTTGACATTAGTAATATTTTGTTCAATCTTCTCACCCAGCAGGACCTTCCCACTAAGACACGAATATTTGAACAGAAACAGAGCGACATAATACATTTTCTGCCTTATTATTTCAGTAGCAGTATATTGTACCATGTATCAACACCTGTGCATCTGAACTAGCACTATGCAGCTATTACAGATGCAGATACGACAGCACAACGTACCTCTGCCCTCTCCCGTCTGTTGCTGAGCTCTTTACCCTTCGCCGTCACAAAATCCATGTTGAGCAGTCTCTCCTCCGCTTTAGCGCTCTCCACTGCCTGAGCTTTAACAGTTTTGTTGATATCCCTGAAGATAATTAAGAGCAATGATTAGTATGAACTACAGCCTGTAGCAAGCAGCAAATGGTTTTATGTCTGTTCTGCTGTGACTGGATTTTATCATGTGTTTACATACAGAATGTGACAGCGCAGGACTGTCTGTTTTAATTGTAACAAAGCAGTAGTGTCACGTTATGCATCAGCATGGCAACATCCATGTTCTTACTCTTGTAAGTTGCTCCGCAGCACCAGAGTAGCTCCGAGTCTCTTTCTGAGGGCCCTGAGTTCCCTCTCAAGTCTTCTGTTGGACTTCTCTGCTTCCAGAAGTTCGTTGGTGAGGTTGTTCACTGCTGGCATAAAGCTACACAAGAAATTTAAAAAAAAAAAATCCGATTTGATTCTTTTCCTTTCTTACTTTTCATGTCTTTCTTCATGGAGACTAATCACAAGATAATAGTAACACAAAACAGACTTTAACGGTGCAATGACAGCATACCTGCCCAGTGATGTGTCTCTCACTCCAAGCACCATAGCGTTGTCCACTAAAGCAGACAGGTAGTCAGCAGCGGGCTTCGACAGGCTTGCACAGGACAGACCAGCACCTTGTAGAAGGACATCCTGGAGATGTGCACCTGGATGGAGAAAACACTGGTTAGGTCTGTGAAAATGCTGTAGATCCTTTTTAGTGAGAATTAACGCACAATAGCGTCGCCTTATACTTGACTAAACTATAAACCCTAAACTGGCGCATGTAAAGATACTGAGTCTTAGTTGCGGCCATCATTCCTGTCAGCTTTAATAACATTTTACTGACCACATTAGCAGAATGTTTTTGAAAGAGAATGACACAGAAAAGTCTTTGCATGCACAAGTATGGCAACTACAGTGGGTCAAAGATGATCCAGGAATTATCTGATAATTATGATTTAGGTTAAGACTAGTCTCCAACAGAATAATGCATCCTTACTTTACTTTTATTTGGTAATAAAAGTAAGGTAAGGATCCTTCAAAAATAATGCCATGAATCGTTTTGTTTATTAATTACTTTCGTGCAAAGCGCAGTAAATATAAAAAAGAAACAGTGTCTACTCAGAATTAACACATGCCTCAAGAATAACTGTGTGACACCATCAGCTACTTTCACTGCGTTAACCTGTGCTGTCTGTCAGTGACTCACCATCAGCCTGATACTCTGATGCTTTCTGCTTGAGGTCTTCTATAAGGAGAGCCGTGTCACTGCACCGGGCTTCACTGGACTGAGCCAGCTGGTACAGGACGTCCACTGTTCTGGTGTTGACCTCGAACTGCGGCACCGGTTGATCCCCAAACACCGCGCTGAGCCAGCTGTTCACCTGTGGAGCCACACGGAACTGGAGGATAAACAACAGGCAACAACCACAGCCACTGCATTCACTTAAAACGTTACGAGACACTAGCGAGAAACATTACCTTCGTTATCTTTTCACACATGGCGAATAAAAAAGGCAGCAAAAGCCCAAAATAACGAGCCTCTTCAAAAGTTCAAGTGGCTATGCAGCTCCAGAGAAAAACGATAACAGAATCTGCTCTTTAGTTTCGCGCCCCTAAAAATTATTCTAATAACTTCCTAGTTATCAACCAATGAAAAAAGGTTCCTAGCTACGTTTACTTACAACAATAATTTAAATATTTTTTTAAATAATTAAAATAAAACATAGACGATAACTGGTGACGAACTAAATAAATGCAAGCAAAATAGATGACGAATTAAATGACTACGCGAAAATAAATTTCGCTTTATTAAAAAAGTTTATCCGGTTCACGTTTCAAAGAGAAACCTCAGGTCAAGATAGTTCACGTACCGTTACAGCAACTAAACATGAACATTATACAGAATGCAGTTACACATATCATATACGGTATGTAGTTTGTTTCTTATTGTTCATAAAAGATTGTAAAGATGCATGTATGAAAACATATGGAACATGGCTGAATTGAAATTCCTTTTATGGGCGTTAAATGAAAGTACAAAAGCAACAGAGCTTATTGACACATCTGGCTTGCCATACCCTTGTGTTATCAAATATGCAATATAAATGACTGGAAACTTATATCTATACATGCGTTCAGCTCATATATAAAACATTTGAATATACTAAGCATAAACAAGATATTAAACCACATACACACACAAAACTAATTTCACCCCAATTTGTGGTGTCAAAAAGGGAAAATAAAACACAACGGGGAGGAGTGTCGACCACGGAAGTACATAGAAGTAACTCTCTCACTGTCAACCACGCGCCAAAGTTTGAAACTGTTTGTTTTTGGGGGGACCTGG
The DNA here is from genome assembly GCF_002260705.1 of Seriola dumerili. Taxonomy (NCBI): domain Eukaryota; kingdom Metazoa; phylum Chordata; class Actinopteri; order Carangiformes; family Carangidae; genus Seriola; species Seriola dumerili. The sequence continues at coordinate 2,223,416 of NW_019174295.1, read as the reverse complement.
TAAAAAAATGGCGACTAAATCAAAACCACGACAGAAAAATATAAGAGCTGCATTGGAAAAGTCCAGTTTCGACTCTTCCGCCGTCGAAATAAAGTCGGCAAAACACCGACAAAAACGTGCAGATAACACGTTTGAAACGTCCAGCATAGACTACACCGCCGTCGAAGAAAAGCTGTTCGGCCATGTAGAGGAAGACGAGGACAGTGACGATGGACCAGTAGTCTTCATCTGCGGGAAGTGCAGGTTACCTGTTGGGGATTCACTGGCCTGGGATGGAAGCGAAGACGGCCAAAACCAAATTAAACTGAAGCGTGAGTCTGGGTGTTAGACTGGGTTCTCTCTTGGTATAGAGAAAAATAAGCATTGGATAAAACACTTTATAACAAATGACCACAGTATAAATGAAAACAGTTAATGTCTTTAAAAGTAGATTTTCTCACAGGGCATCAAGTTTGAGGATAGTAGACCTGGCTGGTAATCTAGCCTTGTGCATGAGAAGTACAACGGAGACAAACAAACTACAAGCAGCAGACAAAGCAAATAAAGTGTTAGGCATAACACTGAAGCAATAAACAGAATTAGAAAAACTAAAAAATATAAGTACTTATTTCCATAGTGATACTAACCTGCCCTAAAGTATGGTAACATTAAAGACTGCTGCGCTCATGCTACATTGCTACCAATTTGTTGTAACATGCAGATAAAATATTAAATACATTCAACCATATCTCCTCTTTCTATGTCATAAAATAAAAATGCTTAGTATCATACCTATGTTGGTCTCTGCTACACTCAGACACCTGTAAGTAGTCTGGTGACTGTTCATTTAGACATTTATACCCATGACTTCCTGCTAAATATTGAATCCTCTTAGCAATGTTTGGCCATTTTAAGGATTTCTGGACATTTTATTTGCATATATCAGAAACAGTAAGAGTCCTAAGATTGATGTGGAACACCGCATGTAACCACACCTGGATGTGATAAGGTGTCGTTATTCTACGCACCAAATGTCATTACCGTGATAAGATTTAAACCAACTAACTACTAGGTTATCACACCAGTTTATTAGTTTTATTACTTGTGTTGCATGTGTAGTTCTCAGGCCTCATCAACCATAAATCAGCCCTCATTAATACTATAGCTGAAATGTTAGATGGTGCAGTTTAAAATAGCAGATTGACTGAAAAGTCTGATAGAGTGGTGCATTCATGTGCAGCTGTAGAGGTTCTGAATTTATATATTTGGAAGGTACCTTATGAAGACAATGCTGCATTATGGTGCTAATGTTTGTGATGTTTTTTCTCAGGGGTCACTGAAAACGTCTTGGTTGGAGAGGACACTAGACTATATGATGCAGGCAAAAAAACTCTCTGGTAAGAAAGTCTTGTCCCAAACACTGCTGTTCAGATTACCACGGGATAACACTTTATTTTATCAGACTCGAAAACCTATAACTCATGGACATACGTTTTGGTATTCATTGACAAAAGTACTGGTATTTTGTTATCTGTGTGAGTGCTTGTTGGATTAGATTTGTGTCACTGACTGATTTTGGCTAAACTGTGCTCATGTTTCTTGTATTTTTCCCGCTGCAGTCTGATCAAAGATCTCTTCTGTCAAGGCTGCCACTCTCTGCTTGGCATGGTTTACGCATCAACGCCTAAGCGCCTGGACCACAAGAGATTTGCATTCTGTTTCAATGTAGCCGAAATCGACAGGTATGTTCAGGGCCTGGATTATTAGAAGGGATGTTTAAAGACACATGCATGAGTTATCATTTCTTTGAAGTTTTATCACTGTTTGTTGTACTATAAAATGTAATAAACATAAAAATCATGCAGGTGCACTTACTCCACATTCAGCTCTGTATATTATCTGAGAATATTTTTCTTGTTTCAAAACTTAAAAACACTAATTTATGAAATATCAACAAATCTAATTTTAATGACTACAGTAGAAAATATATGAAGTAGAAATAAACCCCTTATTGTTGCATGCAAAATATCCCATCTTCACACAAGTTTTAGAGATTCAACAGGATATGAATTTACCAAGACACACAGTGGTGTTGTGTTTAAGGGCATAAGTAATTAAAAGCCACACCCCATAGGTTTTAAATAAGGAATTGAAAACAAGATGAGATATGTTGAATCATGAATCATGTTCCAAAATTGAAAACAGTAACCATCCCACATAACACTGAATGTGATAAGCTATACACAGGAAGCGGGTATGTTTGTAGTAATGTATTAAATTTCATTAATTGTACAGGTGTTAATGGTATGTATCATTCCTGTACCTGCATTTAGCCCCCTAATATTGTACTGTAAATCCTTTTCAGCTATGTGCTTGGCTCTGCAAGCCAGATGTTGGCAGCAGAGGGCCCCAAAGAGCAGCTGGTCACAGTGGAGTACAGAGGCATTGTTGAACAACAGCTGACAGAGGTAAATTACACTGCTGCTGCTTTTCTTTGTTTGCTTCCTCTGTTATTGTCTTGTGAGATAAAATGTTTCATCCGCTGACCAGAATGTCTGCTGTAAAGCTTATTGCAATGTAAAACCACACCCATTTCTCCAAACACAAGTGGAGTTCAGTCCTTAAATTTCATGTGTAAAAAAAAAAAAAAATGAAAGAGCTGATATACACATTGCCTCAGTTACAGCAGGAGTAACTGTTCTCTGTGTCGCATTGTCGTGCTGTCAGTAAATTTCACACTGATTACGGGCAGCCCTTTCTCATTGATTATCAATGCACAGGTTGTACTCATGATGACATCAGCTTAGTTCTGGGAAGCCCTCACTGCTCTGATGGGCAGACCCTTAAATCAGACATTACCTCATCACTCCATGTCACCCCCTGCAAACAGATTTATTTTACATTCCATTTTAGAGTAGATTGAAATAAACAAGTATATTTTCTGTAGGACTCGATGTTAACATTCAGATCTGTGTCTATTCATGACTCTCTGAATATTTCACATTTGAATTCCTTTCCTGTTTTAGCAGTACATTTTAAAGTGTCACATTAGTGTTATTAATATTAAAATGTAGAGGGAGCTTAGATTTTTCATTGGAATATTGTAGTGAATCCCAAAGTTATTCTAAATGATCCTTTGTTTAAAAAATATCCATGAATCCACCAATTGGCCAGTAGGTGGTGATAGCATGCAGGAATACCTACCAGCCCTCCCACACGCTTGCATCAGGGACAATAACAGTGATGGGGAGCATGTTGAGGAATCTTTGTTAGAGGAAAAACATGTTTTGATCATGAAGTGTCTTTGTCATTATTGCTGGATGTATGTATGACATTTTGTTTTTCTTTGCTGTTGTTTGAGATTTTTCTGCAAGTTGCAACTGATCCATTATGAGATGTTATCTATCCAGCGGTGCATTTTAAACAGGTTAGACTGCTTACAAGACCAGAAAAAAAAAAACAATGCACGGGAGCAACAGAGTATTAAATTTACTTTCAGGTTCTAATGGAGACTTCATGCCTCTGTGTGTGTACATTAGCACATTGATTACCATGTCATTACTGTGTGTGTCTTCTTTTATTAGTTTACGTGTATAATTGTATTTTCTCTTCTGTTCCACTTTTGTGACCCACCAAAACAAATACATTTCTAAATGAATCAACTCTTTGGCAAAAATGTCGCTACACTATGTGTCACTCAAACAAAAGGCTCCATAAGGTCACTTTGTAATGAAATGAATAGGCTTGTCTCACATTATTTCAATATGTAGGTTATGGTAATACGTATGTAGGTTACCATTTAAATCCACCTTGTCATTGGCTGTGTTTAGTCTCAGTGAGTATGCTGAGGGTTAATCTGACTATGGCTCCACACTGATTGTATTAATTTTAGGTGGTCTTAGCGCCATCGCTCATCATTACCTATTGGTGCATTGTAACAGGATTATAAAGGCCTTTGAGAGGGTCAAGAATTAAAATCAGTGCTGTCTTTCATCACATATCTGTCAGCTTTTCCACAGAGACGTCCTGCTCTACTTTTCATCAGCATTGTGTTTTAGTTTGCACTCAAAGCTGTTTTTCCAGCTTGACAAAAGTTGAACTAACTATGATTGGTATGTAAGAGCTTTTCCTTCCACTTTTGAAATTCAACACTTTTTTAGTGCTTTCAAAAATGTCTCTGTAGCAACAAGTATCAAAAGCAGTTGATTATAAAGTTCTTGTAGTGCTGCTTGTGTTTAGACTGTTTATCACACATTCAACTTTTCAAGAAGTTTTTCTTCTTTTTAATGCTAAAATAATCAGATAATCAGATTCTTTGATTATGAAAATTATGATTGATTAATTGATTAACTTTGTTGTCCACCTCAGTGGAGTACAGTACAGTAAAAATACATACACTCCGCATAACACAATACCCCATTAAAAACATACAGCATATACACCATGCAATAGTGCAAACGAGCCGGTAGCAGCAGGTGGGTTATATAAATATCAGAGAGCAAATCTTATAAATATGCAGTCATTTTGTGTTTAATACTTCCGGGAACACTAATATAAGTGTCACTTTAATGGTAATTGTTTAAGAAATATATATAGAGCAAAAACACTAAAAAGTCACTGGTTCCAGTTTTTCAGATGTGAAGTTTTTCTGTTTTTCCCCAGGTTAAATTGCTGTAAATTGAATATCTTTGGGTTTTGGATTGTTGGTCAGACAAAACATTTGCATTTGGAAGATGTCACCTCAGGCTATTGCAACTATTTTATAAACCAGGAAGTTAATTAATTAACCAGAAAAATAATTGCAATTTTATGAAATGATGAGATGAAAATAATCAGTTGCAGCCCCAATTCTTTTGTTAAATGAAAATGGTTTTGTAGGAAAACATTACTATTTGACAAAATAAAGTACTGAAAAAAGTTTTTTTTGGGTGTCGATGGTTCCAGCCCGACACTCAAGTGTTACATACATAGTCTTTGTCCTCAGCAATGCTGTATCTGAGGGTGATGATGATGCCACTCAACCTTGCCGCCAGAGTTAATGTATTCTGTCTGTCTGTCTGACTCCTAGACACTTGTTTGGGTTTTCCATCTTGTACACTCACTGACCTGCCCACCCCCCACCCCCACTTCATACCCATCCATGCCCGACCACCTTCCCTCTGGGTTTTGACAGTCTCCTTCCTTGTCCCCTTTTTCAAATTATCTTTACTCCTCCCCTCTTTCTTCTTCACTGCTTCCTGCTGCTCCCCTCATTTCCCACCTGTCCAATTTTCTCCTCGGCTTCTTCCCTGTTCGGACTCTCCCATAACCACCCGTTCCATCCTCTCTCAACTCATTTTTCTGCTGTTCTACCCTTTATGTTGATCGGCACATCCTGAACCCTGCACCATTAAAAATCTGCCCCTTCTCCCCACCCTTCCCAGATGAAAATGCTGGTCTTGTCCATGGCACAGACGCTGGAAGAGATTGAAACTGGCCTTCAGGACTGATGTGATGAGGTGTGACAGTGATGGACGTCAACTTGTCTGGGTGGGTCCTTTGTCCAGGTGTTGAACATGTGGATTTAATGTCCTCACTCCTCGCTCCTACCTTTTATACTAAGGATTCCTCCTCTAAGTTTCATCTCAGCTACATTCCCTCAGTAACACATTTTGTCCTAGCCTCACCTTGTGCACAAACATCTACACACACACACATACACAGCTTCCACTCCGCTTTGTTCTGATTACCGATGGTGAAACAAAGACTGGCTGCACTTGTAATCAATCATGTTGTCAGCTCGGCTCCTGTGGCTCATGGCACCATCTTCTCTGTGTGTGTCAGTGCAGAGGGAATGTGCGCGAAGAGAAGAATGTTTATTTGTGCAGGATTTCATCAGGCAGGCTGCTCACTCAGCACAATGCTGTATCGATCGGGCCATCCAAGGCCACACACACTTCTTCTTTGTTCTCTTCCTCAAGCATGAAGCCTTAAAGGCAGACGGGATTGCTGAATATATGCTTTCAATGGCCAGAACTGAACAGCACTGAATTTGTATTGAAACAAGGTGAGGCACATTATTAGATAATTCTTCACATAGGAATTATCCAAAGATATTTTTCAAATATCGCCAGAATTTAAAATAAACAGCAGTTTGCATCCCTTGTTACATTAACTCCTTATTCCTTATTTTTGTTTGTTTGTTCACAGTTGTACAAACCTGTTTTTCTCTCATGTATTTTTGTGTAATAAAGTATTCACCTGTTTCCAAAAATTAAGAAATGATTTTAATATCTTTCAGTTTTAAAGGATTTAAAAAAAACAAGTTAAAACTACCAGGATAATCTTTTTAAATGTTTCTGTTTCTCTGAGTTTGTGCAGTAACATTGTTGGGGATCAGTGGATCATCCTACTTTGTCTCTAATTAGAAGTATCTGTCGGATTTAAGAGTTAAACAGCAAGTTTAAGGTCTTTGGGGTCGAGAGGGGGGTTGGTTATATATTAATGCGAGTGTTTGTTTACCAACTGACCTCTAATGTGCCTAGCAACACTTTCTACCAAGACGGGAAAAGAAGCTACATGCTGTACCGCATGCCCTCCCTCACCCACGAGGTTTCATCAGCCTCACAGAACAACAACAGTTAGAAACGGCCAACCAGCACGCTGTATCCAAGGGCAGGTTGCGATGGCAACTGTGAGCACGTGCTATGCTGAGTGCCTGTTGCCATCTCGTCATCGTGTTCACTGCCAGAGGAACAGCCAGCCAGCTCGCTGGCCGGCACGCCTGTCAACAGACGTTACCCCCCCCACTCATGCTCAGACACATACACAGGGGAGGAGTCCTGAACCACCCCCCACCCCCCCACCCTTACCCCACCCTAATCTCTGTGTGATGTTTTTCTCTCTGCTAACCCCACCCTCACCCTTCTTTCTCCCTCCCCCTCCCTCTAATACTCCCCACCCTCAACTGCTGGGAAAAAAAGTCAAAACAACAACAAACAAGCCGCGTGGTTTTTGTTGTTTCTGGTGGTGTTGTTGGTGGTGGGTGGTGGTGTTGTCTTCACCCAGCCCTCGCTTAAGGATGAAGTGCCTGCACGCATCCTGCACAGACTGTGGATGATGCAAGCTGTTTGACTGTCCAGATGTGCGCTGCTGTTCCCTGTAACAGACTCATTCTGGAGAATAAGTCCCAAATTGTTTCTTGTTCCATTCAGAGCAATAAAGCTTAAAGGCTCGTAGCTGTGTTTGAAGTCAGCGTCACAGTGATCGGCCTCTGAACTCATTTAGCTGTTTTATATATAGACATGGTGTTGCTGGATGCATTGCACTGCTGAGTGCAATTATTGCACCGGTTTCACCCCATTCACCCCTTAAAGTCTCAGCCAATCACTACCACCCAAATCACGACCAACATAGAAACACACACACAAACACACACATGCATCAGTCAGTACATCTACACACATTCTACGAGCACTCAGGGACAAAGGATGAATAATGCAGAGGTAGCGTCTGAGTGAAAGTCGCCTCCCCTCTTTCCCTCCTTTTCACCTTCCCTAAGCAATAAGGAAGCAATGTTGCCATGGAGGCAATGAAGCCTCGGCACGCCATCAGCCAATTACATCCTTCCCTGTGTGAAACATCGGACCAATGGCTTTGCAGGCTGATGCTGCTGTTGCCACAGACACTGAGATCCTATTGGCTGAGCTCTGCTCTTTGATTGAATTTCTGATCTTGTTTTTGAGAGAAAAAATATCTCAAGGAGTGCCACCTGTGTGCCAACTTACAAATATGTTTGTTTTTTTTCCATGAAATGAAAAGGATTACTTGTGAGAATGAAAACGTTTCTTTTTAAGAGGCTTAAGAGAAGTAAACCCAGTGTAATTTTTGCTTCTGTAATAAAGTGAGCACTGGGGAAACTTAGTTTTTTTTTCTGTCAGTAGGTTACTGCTGAGGTGTGTGTCTCTGGGCTTTTGTCCATTCAGAGGTGAAAAACTGCCTCATTTCAATTATGATTTTAATTACTACTCACTATTTAATTGCAATTTTCTGCTTTCCCATCATATTATGTGTTTGTGGTTTGTCCCCTGACAAAAGAACCACACCCCACCAGTTGCTCATTGCGTCTTTATGACCAATTTCCAGTTTAACTCTTGATTTTCCACAGCAGTGTCCAACCATCAGGTCCACTGTGTTTCATAACAGTCCCATGTACTTAGATTTTTTTCAGTGCTGTGCATGTCAAATTTCAGCAACAGTTAATTCAAATGTTTTTTTGTTATAATAAATTATAGTGATATAATAATAAATGTATTTACATGGTGCTTTCATGTGAATAACACCCAAAAGTATTATATTTCACAGAATATATCAAGTCAAAATGTTTAATGCTCCTTATTTCTGTTTTATAATATGACAAAAAAAACTATGTAAACAAAGCCTCTACTGTGAAAAACAACCTATATTTCATTTTTTTTTGTAAATTTTTTGACCATGGTTGATCATGACTACTTCTCCTTAAATGGTTTGTTGTCTGACACCAAAAAATCCTTTTTAGATCTAAAGTCATTACGTGAGTCTGGTCTCATCTTTATCTTTGTGTCACTCAGACTAGACGGCAGGTCGGTCAGTAAACCCACTTCATCTGGAGGTTGAATTTCCCAAATTAATCTCAAGAATCAGTGGCTGTAAGATGATCTTGGTGTCGAGAGCATTTGGGAAACTTAACCTTGTTTAATTTAACTGACAGCAATTCTGCGGCGAAAGCGTAAAATCTCTGGTAAGCCACAGCCTTCTTGTTTCATTAATCACCTTCATCTGTGTCTGTGATCGGACAAGATAGCCGGCCGGTCAGTGACGGCATAACCCAAATCCCCTCTGAGTGCTCAAAGCTTCCTACTTCATTAGAAACATCTGCTTGTTTATTTAACCCCGCGTCTTTGTGTACGCCGGTGTCTGTCAGGTAGTCTGGCTGTCTCTCACTCTCTCCCTCTCGTCCTCTGCATGTGTGAGAGAGAGCTGCTGAGGAAGGCGGGTACTGGTCTGTGAGGTTGAACCAGGATGCTCAGGTAGTCTGTGTGTGCACTGTGTACATCCCTGGCGTCCGTCACTGTGCAGAGGGTTAATCGTCTGTTTTTCTCAGACACAAAGGCTCATCTCGTTGCCAGTGACACCCTGGTGTGAGTTGGGTCTGTGTGTGTGTGTGTGTGCATATATGTGACGAGAAGGGGGCTAAAAACAGGATTAATGTCATCAGGATCTAAGCCTGAACAGATTGATAGAAACAAAGTCCCGCTGGACAGTAAGTGGTCAGTTTGGCCTCACATTAAAAGTGATTTGAATATTAAAACATGATTTTTGTTTGGCTGGTGACAGTTAATAAACAGGCACTTATGGACACTGATGAATTCCATCACTCGGGTTATCAGTTCTTGAATAAAACAAATATAATGGCTGTTTAATGTTCTGTTAAAATTTGCTAAGAAAGCCCATATTTCTCCTGGGTGTGGCATGATTCTCTCTTGTGGTTTGAATCTCAACTTAAATGTTGGGTTATATCGGTTGTTATATCGGCATGGAAAATCATCCATCTGGCAAATGATGCGGCAACTGCTTTTTATTATCCCAGACAACATAATTGTATGTCACAATTCACAATATTAAAATATCCCTAATATGATTATGATGAAAAATATCGACTTATTGCTCACCCCAGCTGGGACAGTGGTGGCGGGTGGGGGGGTGTTTGTTTATCACAGATTCGTCATTGTAACTTGACCTGTTTACACACAGATTAACTCTGAAATAATCAAATGATATTTGTGTCAAGGAAAATGATTTTTTTTGGTCTTTATCTCATCAGTATGGATTTTTTTCTACTAATACCTCCTGAGATATTATATTGATTAACAACCTGCCCCCAAACGGCAGTCCAGTGCTGCACCTGACTTTTTCTTACATTTTCATTATTGATTAATCTGTCTGTTTATTCCATTAATAGTTTAATCGATAAAATGAGCAAATGTACATCACAACTTTACACAGCCCAAGATGACATCTGAAAATCAATAATTTTGTCTAAACCTTAAAGTAATGAGATCAACAAATCTTCATATTGGAGAAGCTGTTGTTTTGATTAATGATAAAAATTACTATTGATTAATTTTCTGCTCCGTGACAGTCTCATTAAACAGTTGCCAAATCTGGCATTACCCATTACTATCCCTCACCTGATTGATATGTTTCTGAAGACATAGTCATCAAGAGATGGCTATCAGGGAGCTCCTCTCTGTCAGTAGTAAATATTTAATTTTGTGCACACACCTACTACAGGCATCAGCAGAGCAGCACTAAACACTCAGGTGCAGGTATTACCTGTTCATGCTCTGTGGTTTACTCTATCCTTTCGCTCAGCGCTGTGGTTAAGCCACAGTCTGTTTGTCTCACCAGACCGCCCGGGGATTTTGACTAACTGTCCGCCTGTCTTTGATAAACAAAAGGCTCCAGCTCTAATGCATTTTAGAGGCACTCTTGCCCCTCGGCTTTTATCAGCTTAGCCACGCCGATTTAATCGGACAGCCCTGTTTGTGTTTGTCTCAGAGCTCCGGTGAGCCCCCTTCTTTGTCTCGTCAGGGCAGTGTCACCCAAAGAGGTTTATGATGGGGACGGGGGAGCCACAGCTGAGTAGATTAGTGTCTACAGTGTGTGTGTGTGTGTGTGTGTGTGTGCGTATGAGTAAAGAGGGAGGGGTCGTAGTATGTGTGTATGCTTCAGCTGTTGCAAGGGTGTGTTTTTCTTTTTTTTACCCACCACAGGTGTCTCGTGGGAAATATATATGGTATGTGAGACATGTGGCACATTGAGGTCGTAAAGCAACACAGGCCGTTCCACAGAAGAGAGGCAGATTTTCATTAAGTCTTCCAGGAGCTGAGAACTTTAGGAATATATTTTACGCCCGAGGCACTGTGTAAATTTTACATAAATTAACAAGAATTTTGGATTCTGTGGATTATAGTAGAATTACTTACCTAATTATCGTAATTTAAGAGTATTAATTCTATATTTTTTCAGTTTATAAAAAAAAAGTTGTAAATTGATGTGTGTGTGCAGAGTACATGATGTGCCAAAAATGAAGCCAGACAGTAAACAGGTGCATTTGAAGTACCAGACAGACACATAATGGATTCAGTATAAATATTTAAAATACTTTATACAGCATAGAAATCTCTCGACACTCAAAACAAAACCATCCATTACAAAATCTTATAAAAGACCCCCGAGTCTGTATCAATCTCAGTATCAACCAGAAAAAAAGGTACAAAGACGTAATTCCAAATGTTGACAGTACAGTTCGACTCGAGAAACATTGCATGCAACTTTTCGTTTGGACAGGAAGAGATTCTACGGTATCTTAACAGTGAGGAGCCTCATGTGCCTGTGGAAGCCTTTTCGTAGAGTCAAATAAGTTTCATGAAGCAATTAAGACGCGAAGATGTCGGCTCGACGAACGTTTCAGAATCCCATTTATGCAGAACGCCATCGGTGACAGGAACACAGGAGTCGTACCGTTATTTACAAGCACAATTTTCACATCACTCTCGGAGAGCTCTTGGCAAATACTCGTCATTGCAGTTAACACTTAAGACTATTGCACAAACTACAGCATTAAGACAAAAGGAAGTGAATTATTTTCATGGATGTTACGTGATCCTAGTAGCTGTTCTTATTCCCACTTTCATACACCCAGCCTTTGCCGAGCTTGATCAGTTTCATAAGGCCTTTGATACTCTATTTTTTTATCTTTTCTTTTTCTTTTTCTTTTTTTCAAAACTGACTATGAATAGGCATATCCAGCTGTGAGAAAGTCATAACTAAGACTCTTACAGTTTGAGTTTCCCTGTGGGTTGAAGAGGTGATGTCACACTTGTGTATAAAAAGTTATAGCGGTGATTTATTATCAGTGTTGAGTGACAGTTTATCAGAGTATTATAAAAAAGTGAGAGCACGACTCTGCTCTCGGTACCTACTTCTATTTCAGTGTGTGGATTCTAATGGCGCTAACGCTCAGACACTGCAACACTGTGGTAAAATCCACACAAGCATGTCACAATCAACTGCGGTTATACATTAGTGTATGAATAATGCAGTGAGGTAAAGGATGGTAAACACCGTTGTTACTATAGGTTTTGGTTTTCAAGAATAGTGCAGTGAGCTTCTCATCCAGTCAGCATTGAGGATACGGTGCCAGCTGGCTGGAAGTCGGTGGGTATCTTAGAGAGTTTTCACAGAGACAAAACACCTATACATGTAATCAGGGTGAGGGTAGGAGTTGGGGTCTGTTAGCTGGTGTGAATCAGTCTGCGGCTTAATTAGTAACCAGTTACAGTAATATTACATAAGAGAGTATCTCTTAACTCAGTCTATAATACAGTGTTTTGTGTGTGCGTGCGTGTGTGCGTGTGTGTGTGTGTGTGTGTGTGTGTGTGTGTGTGTACACCTTGCTGGCAAGGCCCATATTACATGGCATCCCATGACCACTCTGTATCTAGGACACAACAAGGTTTAGTCATTGCTCTGGGATCTGTTTCAAATCTCATCTTCTCAGTGTCACCACCTCTTATTACATAACGAGAGCGGCAATGAGAGATAAAATATTATATACTTTCATTCTAATCCCTTTTGTTTTCTTCTTCTTTTTTTTTCTTATTTGAAGGATCAAGTCTTTCATGAAAAGTGGCTCAGTCGCAATAAAGGGACAGTTCACAGTTCAAAAGGCCGCTCTGGAAGACCTCTCCAACTAAATGAAATGTTGAGAGGGGCCTCGAGTTCAGTCTGACTTTCTTTCATTTTATTTTTACTTGTAGCCCTCAGCAGAGGGTCTTGAGTGCACCTGAAGCACAGAGGAGCGTCTGCATGGGGTAGGGAGGTGGGGACACCACTTCCTCAACGACTTGTTCTGGTCGGAAGGTGAACGGCTGCAGCTGAACCTTCTTCTTTAGGATCTGTCCTATTCCCATAGAGGGGAACTTGCTGCGGTGCGTCGGGCTGTCGGGATCACTGCTGCTGCTGTTGGAAGGAGGGCTGAATGCTGAGGTGGGGTTGAGGGGGCTAAAGGCGGACTTCGGCGGGCTGAAAGCTGAGCTCCCTGGTGGGCTTCCTACAGTGCTGGGGGGGCTGCCACTGGTGTCAGAAGAACCGCACCAATCTGATGAGATGCTCTTCTTGGGCTGCGGGTTGACAATGAGGACCGGAGGACTGGGGATTGTGGCCTTTTTCAAGTAAGAGGAGTCGGGTTGGAAGGCAGACACGTGGCGTGGCGGGGACAGCGTACCGTTGGTCAGCTTGTACCAGGGCGAAGTCGGGGTGTCTTCGATTTGCTCAGCTTTGGCGAGGGAGCCGAAGGAATGCATGCCAATGGGTGACGGTGCCGGTGGAGCGGGAATGTTGTGTTCTGGGCTCGTATTGACTTGTGGGAGGGTGGCCAATCGCCTCCGTTGCTGAGGGGTGTTGGGAAAGAGAGGGTGGATCTCCAGATATTCCATCGACGAAGACGCAACGGTGCCAGGGGGTGCCAGAGGTGAATTACGATGGCCACCAGTTATGGCACGCAGTAGACCTGAGGAGGAAAGAAGATGCATTGTAACATTCTGGAAATACTGAATTTGGATATTTGTCAAAGAAACATTTGCAGTAGTAGTTTCTGCTCAACTTGCTGCAGATACAACTGAATGACAGGTTGAGACTGGAGCTTCTCTGAATATTTCTGGGTGAGTGCCCTATGTGTCCAGATTCTACATGACATGTCAGTGAAGACGCACCTCTCACTGGAATAAACATCCGATGGCATGTAACAACCAGGCGTAAAGATACAGGAACAGTCTGTCCTGATTTAAACCTCGTTAAGACCAGCCTGTCCTGACATGCTAGATCTGGATCAGCCTATGTGCTTTCTCAATAGCACTTGTATGAGGAGAGGGAAAGGAGCTTAGGCCTCAGCTTTGCCCCCAGGTCCTTGTCTGTCACTTGAAAGCTCGCCTTGAGGGAGTCTTATCTGACAGACTCCGACCACCTACCACTCTTTGTTAAAAGTCCCAGGCCTAGTTTGAAAGAACTAAATTTAATTTATGCTGCTGAGTCAAATCAATTTAATTCCCAATTATATACTTACTTCTGTGCTACACTTTCTCAGTCACAAGGTGAATTAAGTTTTTTTTTTTTTTTTTTTTTTTCTCAAGATGTTTGTGTGTTTGCCCTATGATTGGTGGCAACTTCTCCAAGTTGTTTCCTCCCAGATGGATGGGCGGGTGGGTGGTTGGATGGTTGGATGGATGGATGGTTGGATGGATGGACAGACAAACAATGGAAGCAGGGGTGGATGGATGGACTGATGACTGGGTAACTACACACGTGTGAAACAGGTCGTTGATGTACAAGAACATGCATGGTCAGTCAACCTACCCTGTATGAAGGTAAATAAAATAGATCAAATAAATAAAGTGGTACTGAAACTTATTTTCTCTCTTTTTTTTTTTTTTTATTAAATTTTTTTGTACTGCATCATATGAATTCTCACCTGTCCTGTGTTTCTTCTCCTTACTGGGCCCTTTGCTAACAGCAAGGTAGACGGGCGTCTGTTTGGGGGGGATGGTGAGCTTGTCGACATGCTTCCTCCACTGGGTCTGGAAGTATTCATTTTTCTGCTTCTCTCCTTTCTTTTTCTCCTGGAATTGCATCTCCTAAAACAGACACACAAGCAAACCCCACGTTACAACAACCCCTTAGCATTTAACAAACCTGTTGTTGTGAAACCAGACTTTAACAGCTCATAAATCTCTCTAGACACAGAAACTGAATTCCGATGTCATTAAGAAACACGTTAAAATTCTTTAGAAAACCCTCTGCTCCTCTTACCCTGTACTCTTTAGAGAGTCTCTTCATTTTCTTGTTGAGGAGGAAGTAGACGGCCAAAGTGTGGCAAGCGCGGTTGGTGAGGACGGCGCTCAGCACCTCGCTGTGCTTGTAGCCCATTTTCTCCGTCATATGCAGCAACACCGTGTGGTTTATTTCCTCAATGTGGATCCTTAACACAGAACAAGACAGTTAAAGCTTTGCGATGCTTTAAAATGAATGTGAAAAGCATTCAGCTGAACTCAAAGCAAACTCAAGTGTGCGTGAGTCTACCTGTTGAGGTACGGCGCCCCTGTGTTCTTGTTGGCCAGCTGTAGCCAGGAGTCTGCCATCACCTGGTGGATATTGGGACGCTTGTTGGGATCTGGCTCCAGAAGCTTCTTCAGAAGACAAATGGCAGCTGAGACAGAGAGAGAGAGAGAACAGATATTTATACGCTGCCACCGACACTGTTCACTACCTACAGTGGAAGGTTTTCCTATATCTAAACATGTTAGTATAGATTTTACGTCAGAAATGAAACGCCTCTCGTGGTCGACAGCTTTGGGACTGAACAGGAGATATTGCCTCATTTCTCCGCCACTTAGCAAATCACTCGCAACCATTTTCCACGAGCACTCGTAGCAGAGTGCATATACGCACTAAACACAGACGCAGCCCTCATCCGTCTCATCTGCTTTCATTCCATTATTACATAAGGCAGATGAGATGACATATCTGTGTCATTAGCTTGATTAACAGGTACTTATGTAAGTGGGTTAAGCCACCCCTTACTTTGCGATTCGGAGAATGACACTGTTGTGACATGCTGAGGAGGGGTGGATGTGTATCACTACCTCCATTGAAGTCAGTTAAACACCTGTTTGTCCCATGCTGTTTGTTTTTTTTTCCCTCACTCATTTCTGCAAGTTGCTTCACAGGAAAGCACTGTCCCACTACATTTAACTCATGAACTAGTTTTAAATATGCCAGTGGGCATACTCTGAGTCAATACCATGGCAAAAACAAATAACAAATATTTCTGATACTATGCAAAGCGTCTTCTTTGTAACCCTTGATTAACAGGAAAGGTTAGGTAACATGTTTACTCTTGTATTTCTGCCAAGGTGGCCATGCTCTTTCTTGAGAAATGTTTATCAGAGAAGACTTCTCTAGAAGACTACTCTGTGTGTACAAAGGTAGAGTATCTCTTCAGGAGGATTTAAGGGGGGGTAATAAAGAGTCTTGATCCAGGAGTCTACATCACTACGTGACTGCTCGGTTTGACAGTGCTGGCTACCATTTTTTTGCAGGTGTTTTAGACTTTTGCTTCTCGTTTTACTTTGTTTAATCTATTTTTTAGTTGGGTGACATTTAAAAAAAACAAACAAACAAAAAAAAAAAAACGGCTTTAATGTTCTGAAACCAGAATGCTGCACACCTTGTTCATTAAGGGACCGTCTGCCAGTTGGATAGCCGGACAAATAGCTCAGTAATGCTAAAAAGGCAGCGGGGGCTTTTTCATGAGTCTGTCGTTTATTTACAACCACAAAGAAGACTACTGACAGCAATACACAGCTGCAGCTTATCTGCAAATTCCAATCGGCCTTTCTTGCGTCACTTGGCAGACACCAGGGTTTTTTTGAAGTCACGTTTCTAAATGTCTAAACATTCATTCAGTGATAACCCGTAATTACCTTGTAATTATCTTGGTTCTCTTATACATATATTCAGACATGCAGTGATCTGCAAATATCTGAGGGGGCATTTTAGTGCAATGTCTTTAAGGTTTTCAAATTGACAGATTTATAGTTTGTTCACCACAAAGGTATTACCTGCAAACAACAGGTATGGATCTGTGCGTTCATTATTTACCTGTGGAGAGCGAGGGAGGTAGAGGGTTCATCTCCTTGTCTACCATCTTCTGGTGCAGGGCTCGAAGGCTGAAGGGCTCCACGGTGAACGGGAGAGTCCCAGTCAACATCGCATACATGTTCACACCACTGGAAGACCAAAATATACACTTCAGCTGAGTGGACATTTAAATAAATGTATTAAAATATGCTGATATTT
This sequence comes from Seriola dumerili, assembly GCF_002260705.1. Lineage (NCBI taxonomy): Eukaryota > Metazoa > Chordata > Actinopteri > Carangiformes > Carangidae > Seriola > Seriola dumerili. The sequence continues at coordinate 2,206,499 of NW_019174295.1, read as the reverse complement.
GGCAACTGATTCTAAAGAAGGAGAATACACTCACATGGACCAGACGTCCACCTTCGGCCCGTACTTCTTCCTGGAGAGCAGCTCCGGGGCGGCGTAAGCCGGACTCCCACACTGGGTGCTGAATGGGTCTGAGTATCCCAAGATGCCAGCGCAGTTACTGAGGCCAAAGTCTGTGGGACAGCAGAGGAGGGGTGAGTGTTGTTTCTGGTTTTATTACCGTCTTTTCAGCTCGTCACAGCGTTACACACACAAACAGAAGCAGATTAGCACTATGGTGAGAGCTTGTAAGGCTTTATTTAATTGCTTTTAGCTCATCACCACATGTGGAGCACTCCAACTGAGTAAATCTTTTTATTTCTACTGTAAAATAATTGGAATTAAAAGCCTGTTTTTTTATTATTAACTGCTTATGTAAATTTTTTTCTTTTATGAAATTCTGTGTGTATTGAGGTGAGTTACAGTGAATGTAAAAGTGTAAAAGAGTTACCTATGAGCTTTATGTTGTCCTGCTCATCCAACAGGAGATTCTCTATCTTCAGATCCCTGTGAGACAAAGAGAGAAACGGGAGACGTCAACGCCAGCACAGTCTCAGTGTTTACATTAGATCACTTATCTAAGTCGTCATACAATGCACAAGCAGGACAGAGGTCAATGGGAATCCCCCCCACCCACCCACACACCCACCCACCCACCTCGACCCCGCAATCCCCGACACATACATACACAACCCTCCCAATGTGGGTCACACTGGCTGATTTTCTGGGTCTTTTGTGTGACTCCAGATCCCTCCTCAGTGTTAGAAATCCTGTTACACAGTCATCTAGAGAAATTTAGTTCCCAGGCTCTGAGCGACAAAGAATTGAATATTTCTGGGGAGAGTTTTGTGGAATAATTAATATCTGAAATTTGATTTAGATGATAGAGATGCAGTTTATGTGCTATTTTCCTTAAATCAAATCAAACATTTTATCATAGGATGTAACAATATTCGTATGAGAAATGCATAGAAAGCCAGCCTTTTTTTTTTCTTTTTTCTTGGCAGCTCTCTGGGAAACCCGATAAATCATCTCACTGCAAGTTATTGAGCAGACAGATCTAGTTATTTGTGGATTAACAGTAATGTGCACAATAAGGACTTAACCCACAGTTTCAGAAAGAGGATCATGTCTGATTCAAAGATCTTAAAGTCAGCTGTAAGCCATAAACAGCACAAATCTCTCTGAGCTATGGACGGCAAACTCAATATTTTAGAGCATTTCCATTTTGTTCATAACACTAGAGATAAATGTGTGTGTTTTTTGTTCTTTCTCTGCATTTGTTTGCCTTATTTTAAGTGTTTTTTTTTTTTTTTTACCTGTGCACCACACCCGCCCTGTGCAGGTGCTCGACTGCCAGCACCAACTGCCGGATGTATTTCTGAGTCTCCCTCTCGTCCAGGCGTTTCTTGTCGTAGATGCGGTTCATGAGGTTCCCGCCGGGACACAGCTCCATCACCAGGTAGTAGCTGTTCTCCGTCTCCAGGATGTCCAGCAGCTGTGTGATGTTGGGGTGGCGGATCATCTGCTGGATGTGGCCCTCCCTCCGCAGGTTCTTGGTCACATACGAGTCCTTCTTGGCCTTCCGCTTGTCGATCACCTTCACCGCCACCTGGACAAAATTGAGACGGGAAGGGAGAGAGAAAGAGGACGAGGTGAAGATGTTGTTTTAGACAAAGCAGCTGAAGTTTAACTCTTGAACATTGCGCTATATGATATTGTGAATAATACCCATGGAGAATAGAGCACTAGTGCACCGCGGCGTCTTGAAGGGAGATTTTCAGGGGACTGTAGTGTAACAGGTGACGAGCTACTCAGTCTCCATTGCAGGGTATATAACTCGACACTGACCCTTCCCTCACAGCTGCTCCCAATGTGGGGCAACCCAGGCGCTACAGGGCCTTGAGGCTGCTGGAGGGGGAGGTGTGTGTGTGTTTGTGTGTGTGTGTGTGTGTGTGTGTGTGTGTTCGAGGGGTTACTGAACCATCATAAACTAGGGGGAAAAGCAAATGTTACCCTATCTGTTGAGAAGGCGCCAAGGCCAAAAGGACACTTACTACCCCCCCCCCATTTGCCACAGAGTTTAGTCGCAGCTGAACACACATGAGAAGCGGTGACAAATGTGGAACCGAGACTGAGGCAGGATAAATTAGGGGCCCACGATTTTCTCTGAAACATATTCAATTTCCAAGCAGAGGTGTTCATTCTTTTTTGTTCCTTAATTACTCATCCCATCATCTTCTGTCTGCATTTCCCCGTTGTTGTCTCATCCTCAAGAACCCTGCAGAATGGTTTCATAAAAGCCTCGGAACATGTCCTTTATCTGAATGACGAACACTTTGCTAATTGCATTCAATAACACACCCATCTACTCTATTTCATCCTTTGCCCATGTCTCCTTGTGTCCCGTCTAGACTGAGTTCAAGAGCGTGGCTACCATATACAGCAAATCATCTCAAGGAGAGCCCACAGACATGGAAAGGCATGACCAGAGAAACTAATCACCATATCCATTAATGAAATGGTGAGGGCCGAAGTGGTTGTGTGTGTGTGTGTGTGTGTCTCCTCTTTCTTCTGTCCTTCAGCTTGTCTTTCTATTTTACTTTCGTCCTTTTATCTTTGATAATTGATTCACCTCTGAAAACCTTTTTATAGCTGCTAATTAAACCTGGCTGGGTGCGCACGAGTGTGTGTGTGTGTGTGTTCACTGAGCTGTCATGATACAGTAATAGATGGCCCGTGTTTACGCCAAGCAGTGTGGATGAGAGAAGGGGTGCGGGGTATGCGTGGGGGGATGGGGCACTGTATTTACAGTAGGCTGGTCTATATGAGGAGAGAGAGGTGGGGGTGGTTGGGGGATATTAGAGGGGGAGGGGTGTGCCCAGCCAGGGGGCTTCTGGGGATTCAGGTTGTTTATCAGGGCGCCCCTCAGACAGAAGGGGGGGGGGGGGTGTATGGAGGGGAAAGTTGGGTTAACAGACATCAAAAACACATGCATATGACCTCCCCAGCCCCCTGACCATGACAACACCATATCTCACCTCGCATCACTTTCATGCCCCCTACCCTTAAAACACACAAACGCCCCGCGCTTCTCATCCCTGCATCCACACTGACTTTCTAGTGATGCTAAAAAAAGGATCTGGGAGTCCTCTTATAACTCCTTTCCCCCTGACTGCCCTTTTGCTTGAATAAACTCACTGCCCTCCACCCCCTCCCGTCGCCTGTTGGACCCCGTATTCAAATGAATGAGAGAGAGAGAGAGAGAGAGTGTGTGTGTAAAGAGAGGGAGAGCATGTGATGTGCTTGGTTTTGAGATTGCCAGTGTTTGCATCATCCTTAACAAAGAGCGTGAGGGAAGGAGGGATGAGGAGAGGTGCGCTTTCTTCTCTCCTCACAGCAACAGAATGGGAGGGGGGGAGCCTCAACATGAGCTAATCTATAATATGCAAAATGTGAATTTAGGTGCCACATGGGCATGTATTCTATTGTATACATATAGAGGAGTAGACATGTGGTTACATGTAGAAACATGTAGGGAAAGGGGAGTGCTTGTTTTTCCAAAATGCAAATGTCTTGGCTGATCTTCAAAAAAAAAAAAAAAGCCTGAAGAGACAAAGGCAACCAGTGGCCAATGGTTGCCCATATCAAAGCCCTGTGCTGGCAGAATCATAATGAGACTGAAGCCCATTTATCAACGACATGATTTCATATGCAAGTAGCAGCTCTGCTCTCTCATAGGCCGGGCAATTTTCCCCTTCGTCCCTATCACAGGCTTGCGCGCCCACAGCGGTGAGATCACCTCCACCGCCAGCACCAGCAGACAAAGCAGAGGTTTCAGAAATTATCCGACACATGTTAGGAGAAAGACTGGCACCACTCTCTCCCCCTTTCTCTCTCTCTCTCTCTCTCTCTCTCTCTCCCACACACAGAAAAAGTAAATATTGTCACCAGAGCCTTGTCTAGAAAACAATCCTTGCTGTGCATGTAGCTGAGATCAACAGCTGGTGGTGCCCCATGAGCTCATCAACGAAGGTTCCCATAGCAAACATAGCTAATCACTTTCTAAGAGCTGATTAATCAGTAAGACCTGGACTGACACATTGTAAAAAAACATATAAGTATGGTTAAACTGTTAATATGAATAGGCGAAGTGTTGACACGCAGCAGAGGAGAATGTATTGCCAAGCAGGCATGAGCGAAGTGACAGCTGACACTGTCCTGGGAAATGAAATTTCAGACCATATCAGACCACTTCCTGCATGCCACCCATGATTTTTAAATGTATATATATTAGCAAATACAGTCAGAAGAAACTCTGATAGTTTTCTTTAGAAAAATTTGTTTTTTTTTCCTTCAAAAGTTCGTTTATCACTTAAAAATTACAACTGGGGCTGTGTTCATTCCTATGGTAAAAAACAATTCATTACACTCCCATCCCTGTTGCTTACCTTCTCCCCAGTCATAGCGTGGAGACCTTCTCTAACTTTGGCGAACGATCCTTCTCCCAGCTTCCGCCCAATCAGATAGTTCCCGACCCGTTTGGTGTGGTAAAAGTTCTTGAGGATGTCCGCGGCAGGACTGCATAGTGAGGCCGGGAGGATGTTTTCATTCCCGGCGCTGTTTGGGGTTTTGCCCTCGTATAACGCGTGGCTGTTGTCCACTACCATCTCGCTGTCCGCAACTGGCATCACAGTTCCCTTGTTAAGTGTTTCCTTTTAACAAGGGAGGGAGGGTGGGGGGTGGGGGGGATGAAAATTACGCAGCTCGCCTCTTGCCCACCTTAGCGAAAGGCAGGTATTAAATACTTAACGTCCGGTAAAGTGCGTTAACTCCGGGCTGTGTGCGTCTCGCCCCTAATAGCAAATTAAGGGAACCGGAGCTTGCGCCACCTGTTCATCCAAAGCGTCTAGTGAGCGCACTCAGCAGTTTCCGTGACGAGACTTAATTAGTGTGTCAGCTCAGACGGAAATGACACATAAAATATTCCAGACTCAATCATGGAAAGTTATTAACTTACGCAACCTGATTTAATACTTTGGGTTTAAAAAAAAAAAGCTGTGGCTCAGTCACGGTTAGGCAACACACGTCCTCTCTATACATGAGCGCCTCCCGAAGAGTCTGTTCGCAGGCAGCGTGTTTTGCAGTTTGAAGTGACTTTCCCGGTCATCTGGGTGGGCGTTACTTAGTGTGAGTGTGAAAAAAAACACGCACACACACACACACACACACACACAAACCCTCTCACACTCTTGTGGTAGCCGGGGTATTTTCAATCCAATCAGCGCAGGCGGGAGGAGCACATGTGAGAACAAGGGGGACAACTCCGCCCGGTACCGCTGCCCCGCTGCTTCACATGGTGCGCTCACACTGTACATGGCTGTGAACAAAGAATACATTTGTAGCCAGAGCAGAGAGACAGCAACACCTCCACAGCATAGGCGAATGTCTGTGTGTCTGCATCGTGATTTTTGTCAGGTTCATTTTGGTACAATGGTGCTTAAAGGATCCAAATGTGCACACCATGCGCTGTGCACCAGCCACAAATCCTTCATATTGACTCAGAGGTGAATGTTTGTGGCAGTAAATGATCATGTTGTATAAATGTTGTCTGTGACAAAATTGTCAGTTTCAGATAAGAAGCACCATCATTTAGCTGTTGTCATTATGTCATGGTGTTGCTGGGTGTTGCGGAACTTGTTCTGCCTGCAATCATAAAGTTGTACTCCAGGTCACATGCGACAGACAAAGGAGCATGTCCTCCATGCTTATGGAGGTGTTCACTGTCCCAATTAACACGGTGTTCATCAGTCAAAGGAGGACACCTGCAGGGAGGGGCAACAATTTCAGACACGTTTTCCTCCTGTATTTGCCCTCAGCGCAGGTTAATCTGATCTAATAAAATTATATTATATGTTTGCCTATACATGCATTGAACCTGCAAAATAACAAACACCTGATCATATAATGAAATTCAATAAAAAAAAAAATAGTCCTGCAATAACCATTGTGAAGCTTGTGTTATTATTTTTTTTAGTCTGTGCCTGAGAGGTGTTGATCCCACTCTGTAGTGTCATCTGAGGCTGTAGTTTATGGTGTTACTATCAGATTTTATCATATGTACAGGTGTGCTCTGTTTTATGTGGATTCCTAGAGGGAGTGAGAAGAATAGCTACATCTACACATGCAGTTTGACTTGCCTGCTGGACCATGCTTTCTAGACACTCAAACACACACCCAGACATGGAACCAAAAATACAAGTATGCCACCACCTATTGGAATTATTTTATACTACAGGAACATACAGTCAGTCCTACAAGTCTAGACATTAGTAAGCCTGTAGCCTTGGTGAACTTGAACTGATGGCCATTTTTTCTTTGTCCTGACAGCATGTAATACTGTAATGAAATTATGGCTAAAGGCAAGTAGTCCTTGAATTAGCCCTTGGAGTTTAACACAAGCTTGTAAAATAAAGATACGCGGCATAGCATCCATAAAGGTGATCTCTTCAAGGGGGAAACAGAGCAGTCTTAATGATTTGTAGATGATGATTCTCAATTTAAAGTTATTTTTAAAAAGCATGTATTGGAAATGTTGCACACATTCACTTAATGTTTTAAATTAGAAAAAAAAATTATACCACAATCAAAGTGATTATTTCAGTGGTAGTCTTTAACTTTGTGACATGGAATACTTTAATTTTAGACGTATTATCTTCATCCCAGAGAAATCAGATGATGATGACAAAAGTAATAGGAACTGTCACTTTTGTCTGGCAAATATGTACCTTGAACTTGGTTTCATGGTTTAACCTGGGGTCATGTAGTGCCCCTGCACAGTGATACTGATTGGTATCTGGGATTATAGGCAAAATATAAGATTGCATGTGTAATATTCTGTGTGTGCGCTACACATAATAGGCACTTAGAGACAACTGGGGTAGGTACACAATGCACAGATGTCCTGTCTGCATGATGGTCCACATGATTATAAAATTATAATATTTTATCTGCATGTTATAGTGATTGGATAGTAGTGATGCAGAGACACATCAGTCTTTGTCGTGATGATTTTGTCTTTATCCTGTGATTTTGTCTTTATCCTTGGACAAGTATGTTATTTGTGGGTTCTCTTTATAAAACCAAATCAAACCATATCCCTTTGGCTCTTATCCCTACAGCACTCCGCCACCCGGTGGACAAAACCTAGAATTACAGAATTGAATCCCATCATGCTTTGCCGTGCCCGCCGACCCGAGAGCTACCGATGCTAGGCTAACTATCGTTAGCCACCGGGAGCGGACATGTTGTACCGACCCTTCCTTGAATAAACATCGCTGTAAGCGGGGAATCTGGAGCTAAGGGGGAGGCTCGGAGCGCTGGGCAACCATGGACGCTGTCAACGCCTTCAACCAGGAGGTAAGCTGCCTTCAGGGCTCGCTGAGACCCTGAACTCACCGAGGCTGACGGTGCTGGTCATGGTGCTGTGTTGCACTGGAGCTAGCCGAGCAGGACCGACCTGTGGGCCTGCTCTGCGAGCTAGCTGGACATGTCCACCTTATCTGGCTAAGGGCTAACCGAGTTAGCGTCCGTGTTGCACGCCTGCCGCGCAAATACTGTTGTAAGTGAAACAAATGACAGGATTTTCTGCCAACTATGAAGCTAACACAACGATAGCCAATCAACATTGGCTCATGTACTAGCGTAAATGTTGGCCAGTGAGAGTGTGGTTACTAACATTGGTGTTGAAAACAATGCTACCCAGCAAACACTATCCTGGTGTTGTTGTCACACTGCAAGCCTGCAAACATATCTGCCTCAATAATTTTCACTGCCCGTGTTTGTCAAGTCAGTGCGAGGCCTGAGGGCTGATGGTTGACATTTCTAAATGTCCAGTCAAAAGCCCGGTCAAGTCATTTATTGGTGATTTTGATCGTTTCTTCTGATGGCCCTATTAATCCTTGATGTAACAGTTACAGTGGCTGCGCCCGTATAGTTGATTAACCACAGAGGCAGGTTGGCAAACACGAACCTGTAATTGAATCACAACTATCTGACTTCTCCTGATACTTGTATATTGCACCATATCATTTCATCCCCAGGGCTTTGAGCACTTTCTAGTGCTTCTTGAAAAGTGTCTTGCAGTTTCTGTTTGGCACAGAAATAAAGAAAGTAGTTGTTGGTTCTGTATGCAAATCACTGACAAAATATGTCAGCATGTACTTCAACGTACTGTCAATAGATACCTACTAAAAGAGCAAACATGTACTTAGGGATGCTTGAATGGGTATCGCTCAGACACGTTTCGTTCAGTTCAGAATAAGGAAAGCAATAACCATGTGCACCACACAGCTGTTAGGATATACACATCTGTCACCCATCAACTGTGTACAGTTTATTCCTCATTTCTTTGCACCATAAAGTGACTGGGCTGTATCTTGTGTACTTACATAATGAGAGTTTTGCAGCTGTGCATTGAATTCTTGGATCCTCAGCTCAAAACATCCAAAGTGTATCATTGCATCTCGTCAGGCTTGAGAAGAAATTATGAAATTCTGTTTACCGATAATTAAATCAGATGCCAGTTTGGGTTGTCTGTGTGTATCAAGGATTTATAACAAGTGGGAAAAGAAAGTGGCAAACAATTATAGCACTCCTCAATGTAATGCCAGAGCTTTCGGCCTCAGGCATCCATTAGAGCATGATGAAGTATACAACAAACACACAAGATAGGCATGGACAAAAAAAACATCAGTCCACATAACCAATCACAGTCGTCTTTCAGATCATCAGTTGTGACAACCAGTGAAAGATATATCAAATTAACATATCAAATGTCAGTACTGGTGGACTGTGAAATTATGGTTAGCCTGTAAAGACTGGGATATTCTTGCATAAAGTTTATGACATCAGGTCAAATTCTACCACTTGTTGCTACTAAAACATTTTAAGAGTTTGCTTTGTAAATGTGGGAACACGTGGCTTTGGAAATCAAAAGCAATGGAATACAAATGATTTGCATCAACTTTGACAACTCTGACCGTACCACTCCTCTAGCACTGCTCCCTCTCTCTTTGTATTTATTTTCTTCCTCGTGTGCTTGAGTCACTCCTCTGTTATTTCTCTCTGTCTCTAGTTATTCTCATTGATGGACTCCAAGCCCCCGATCTCTCGGGCAAAGATGATCTCCATCACCAAATCAGCCATCAAAGCTATGAAAGTAAGAATAAGTTTGGCATTGTCTTGTTTTCAGAGTTACTTGTTTATCTGTTTGGGGTACAATTTCTGCATTTCTAAATTTATATCCCTAATTTTTTGAGCCTTCATCTAGCTTGTAAAATGATCTTTTGCTTCTCTCTTCAGCTCTACAAACATGTGGTCCAGATTGTGGAAAAGTTTATCAAGAAGGTGAGACAGGCTGGTCTAAATTCAGTTATCACCCAGTTTCTGCCCACCAAATTTGCATACACTCACTCAGAATCTGTTTTCTCCCTCTGCTCTCCCCAGTGCAAGCCTGAGTACAAGGTAGCAGGCCTGTATGTGGTGGATTCCATTGTTAGGCAGTCCAGACACCAGTTTGGACCGGACAAGGACGTGTTTGGCCCAAGGTTTACCAAAAACATTACAGGGACTTTTGAGAACCTCTGCCTTTGCCCCGTAGAGGACAGGGTAAGAAATGAAAGACCTGGTGGAAATTTCAGTGTGATGAAAATTAGTTTGAAAATTGTAGACTGCACTGTTGCAATCACAGATATGTCCATTTGATTTTGCTCTTTCAAATGATAAATGTTCTCTCCTCCTGTTATTCCCTCTCCTTCACCTTTTTCCTTGTGTTATGTAGAGTAAGATTGTGCGGGTCTTGAACCTGTGGCAGAAGAATGGGGTGTTCAAGATCGAGGTTATTCAGCCCCTCTTGGACATGGCAGCTGGCTCTAGCAGTGCTGCTGCACCCTATACGGGCACAGAAGAGCCAGGTAATTTGTGTGATTGCATGCATGAGGCAGTAGAGATTATTATATGGCCATGATATTGTTTTTAAATACGGACGCAACTTAACAGATCAAATTCGGTTTAAAATCAGTTTTTAACTAAAAAAATATTTACAATTATAATGCAAAGGGGGGCCGTGGTTCAAGTGGTAGAGTAGTTTGGCTACTGATTCCTGGGTTGGCGGTTTCATATGTGGGCGGTGATCCACAGTGGCGACCTGGAGCCGAAAGACAACAACATAGCAATTATATTTCATAAATCAATGCAGTATTGCTATGCCGAAGTATCAGTGAATGATTCTGGCATTTGAATGCATCTGTGTGCTGCTCACACGCGTTAAAGCTTTCTCTCTCCCATCAGGTTCCTCTCCACCTCCAGCCAAAGAGCCAGTTACCGCAGTAACGGCAAATTCCACCATGACATCTGCTGCTCAACTGCAAAACTCTGATGCCTTTGCTGCTGTGGCACAGCTCTTCCAGTCCTCACAGGGTCAACAGGTGAGTTAATACTCATGTAGAGTAGCATTAGCTTTGATCTCAGTCTTGTTGCTTGTATTGTTGTCATTTCTTGCACATCTCTTAGACCTCCACTAATAAATAACTCTTTTCTTTCACGCTCTGTCACTGGCATTTATAGCTGCAGCAGATGCTCCAGAACTTTCAGCAGCAGCCAGTGAAGCCCGACGCCAACACTCAGCCTCATCTCCATACGACCCAAACCCACATCCAAAACATCACCACTGGGCTGAGCATGGTCACCCCACAACCTCCCCCAGCCACCCAACTCCCTCAGCCCACTCAGCCCACCCAGCAGAAGACAGCCTTTGACAAGGTGACGGTGCGTTGTTTTTAATTCTTTGCAACATGTCAGAGATCAGGCACTGTTTAGAAATTTTGTAGCTTACACTCATTACCTGTCTCTCTCTTAGAAACTGCTGGACCGTTTTGATTATGATGATGAACCAGAAGTTGGAGAAGAAACAAAGAAGGATGACATCACTTCACAGCCCTCCTTGTAAGCCCTTGATGTGTATTACATATATTACAACATATCTGTGATGCCAAGAAGTGGGAAGCTTTGATTGATTTTTTTTTTTCTTCTTGGAAATGAAATAAAAGCTGTGAAGCTGATGGTGTATTTTTATCATCACAGTATGCAGCAGCCTCCAGCCTTCCCACAGCACGTGGAGCACTTTAAACCACCAATGATGAACATGTCGCAAGACCTCTCACAACAGGTAACAGTAAGAACAACATTTTTTAAGTATAAAAGAACTTATCTTTCCTGACGAGTCTCGTCCTCTAATTCATTGTATCTATATTTTCTTTTTCCTTTTTTTCCCTTTAAACTGTAATAGTGGTATAAAATACTCTCAAATTTAACCTTATGGCTTTTGTTACAACAATAGGGTTACATAATACATGTACTATATATTGTACAGTACATGCTCTTTATTTATGGATGGGAACACATATAAAAATATGACAAAAGGACAAATCTTTCTCTGACAAATTGATTTTATATTTTGGAAACCCCTGATGTATGTGCACAGTGTTTACCACAGTTGTCATTCTCAGGTTCCTCTCCCTCCTAATGGCCAGCTCCAAGCCTATGGTTTACCACCAGGGCAAAACTTCCCAGTTATGATACCTCCTATGGGGCACGCTCTGCCAGGGCAGGCCCTCCCTGGTTCCACTGGGCCTCCAGGCTTCCCAGGCGTATACCCTCCCCACAACGCAGCCCAGCTACAACAGGTAGACGAAACAGCAGTACAAAGAATACACACACATGTTTATTTTTGTATTAAAATTTTATTCTGATACCGGAAATCTGGATAACATATGGTTGAGGTGGAAGATTAGCAATTGTTTTCTGTATAATTGAAGTGTCTTTTGTTGGTCTAATAGTTGGCAACAAATCCTAACCATGACTTCTTCATACTCTATCAGGATTTGTCAATGGATATGGACCGTTCAGCTATTAGGGACGGCAGACATGGTCGAAGGTCACACTCAGGCTCCAGGTAAGAATCTGAAATGGGCCATGACCTGTCAAACTAGGTTTCTTTACCATGCTGTAATTTGTTCTTTGCCTTATGCAGATAAGCTGCTCTTGGTATGTAAATTTGGGATGAACATACCATGAAATGGAATGCTTTTTTTCCCTCAGGTCTCCAAAACGGAGGAGGTCACGGTCTAATTCCCGTACACGGCGGTCCAGGCACAGGAGATCCCGCTCGCGCTCCAGAGACCGGCGTCATCATTCCCCGCGCTCTCGCTCGCAGGAGCGCAGGGAGCGAGAGAAAGAGAGAGAGCGACGACAGAAAGGCCTCCCACCACCCAAGAGCGAGACACTGAGCAGTGAGTCATGATCTGTGTATGGTCATATTTATCCAAGTAGCATAGGCCCTGAAATGATCTGTCAGGTATGTGCAGTGGGTTCTTTAGTAATTTCATAAGATTATTGTCTTTGGATGACATCACAGGGATTTTTCAAATAATAAATGGAAGAACCCATTGATATGAAGTATTTCTTCTAAAGTTCTTGTTCACGATACCTTTTTATTTCTTCTTTCTCAGTTTGCAGTACCACTCTGTGGGTGGGCCAGCTGGACAAAAGAACACAACAGCAAGATGTTGCCTGTTTACTGGAGGAGTTTGGGCAGATAGAATCCATCAATGTAAGTGGACTGGTATAGATCACTTGCACTGAGCCAGCTGAGACTACATCCTGTAATTTGAAAGAACGGAATTAGGTTTTTTTCATCTGTATGAAAGATGAAAAATGTTTTTTGTGTGTCTTCTGGTCATTTTAGAGTAAATGTATACATAAACATTTTGTGTATTTCATGCTCAAAGTTATTACTGAAGAGCTGTGCTTTGTTGTTTATACTTCATACTTGTGTTTATGTTAGTAAAGAAATACTAACACAATGTTGTACCTATTTAACAAAGGATCACAGTGCAATAATGGGAATGTGTCCAGTCAGCTAACTGAATGAAAATAACAATCCTTTTTTTTTTTTGCTTACCTGTCTGTTTGTCCTCTCTTGTTCAGATGATCCCTCCACGTGGGTGCGCCTATATTGTCATGATACATAGGCAAGATGCCTTCAGGGCTCTACAGAAGCTTAGTAGAGGATCTTACAAAGTTAACCAGAAAGCCATCAAGGTGCGTGAGCCACAGAAGCTGCTGCTTAGTAATGAACTACTAAACAAAAAGTCAGCAAATCAAAGAGAAAACAGAGAAATTTCTAAATGAATCATTTTTTTTTCATTTCTTACCAGATTGCTTGGGCTTTGAACAAGGGCATAAAGGCTGAGTTTAAACAGTATTGGGACGTGGAGCTGGGTGTCACCTACGTACCTTGGTCTAAAATCAGAGAAGACCAGTTGGAGGAGCTAAAAGACGGAGGAATACTGGATGTTGACACCTTATCACCAGGTAAAAACTCTGACAGGCACAGACACATTAAGAAATCATACGTTATAATGTATTGCTTTTCACAAATCTGAATTGTGTCTGTCTTTTCCAGAGTGGAGTGGAGTGAGGAAGACTCTAGACCACCCAGAGGAACTCACCCACAACGGCCGGTCAGAGCCACAGCAGCCGGAGGAGACGCAGGTATTACCTCTCGCTGCTGCAGCTGCTCCTCCTGCACAGGTAAACAACAGCTGCAAGATGTTACCAGAATTTTGATTTTTTAAGTGTTGATCTCTCTGTGGTATAAAAGAAAATGTTGGTAAAGATTTTGATTGAACTTGTTTTGATTAAGATTATGTGCCTGCTGTTCTTTCAGGGATCTATGCAAATGTTTAATTTTAGTGTGGAGGTAACAACAACGTAATATTACAAACTGATGTTACATCTGCTCCATCCCTACATAAAAATAGATGAGATAACTCATAAAAGAACATGATTTTTAGTTACTTACTGTGTCTCCAGAGTGTCGCTGGGAAATATAACAGATAAGTTTATCATTCGACTTCTGTAGTAAATCCCTATGAATGTTCTCAGGTCCCTCCAATGCAGCAGCCAATGGTTGGTGTGGGTTCTCTCCAGCCTCCTGTCTTTCCTGGTCCCATAGGAATGCCTCCGCCTTCCTTCCCACCAGGCGTCCCACCTCCTCCTTTCATCAGACCTGGCTTCAACCCCATGCAGATGCCTCCAGGTAGCACCTCCTACGACTGCCATCAAACCATTTCTCACTGGCTTTCATGTAGTCGCTTTTTTTCACAGTGCCTATTCTGTCAAGTCTGAGAGGAAGACATGCACCACATTACTGCTCCTCATGTGTTAGGTTATTTGTGTTCCCTGCTGTCAAAAAGAGCACATGAAGAAAGAATTGTCAAGCTTTGTACCCTAATGTTACATGTATATATTAATTAACACGTTTAGTGTGTAGTTGCTGTGTTTCATTCACTTTTTAATAAGAAACTGCAAAAATACATCAACAAGAACACAGGCACAACACACATGTTTTAACATGGAAAATCCAGTCACACCCTGTGGTTACTTTGCTTTGTTGTTACACCACAACAAACCACACAGGTCCACAATTTTTGTTGTTTGTTGTTTAATCCACATCAGACAGAGTTCATACCAGCCCACACAAACTGAATCAAACGGGGGAATGCACCAGTTCCTTTGAACTGAACCAGACTGGCATGGAAGCACCCTTACCTATCTCTCACCCCTCTTCTCCCAGGATTCCCTCCCCCAGGTGCCATGCCTCTAGGTCCCCCACCTCCCGCCAAAGTTGGAGTTGAGGAACCACCCCTGGACCCAACAGGGCTGGGCAACCGGAAAAATGACGAGGTCCCCGAAGGTCCCAACATCTTCAACAACCAGATGGCACCTATGGGTCAGTCTGTCTGTCTCTCCTCACTTTTCACCAGACAGTGATTTGTTGTTTAAATTTTGGCCATTAAAACTAGGGACATCTGTCTCATCACTTGAAGAACTGTAAGGAATCCATCAGTAGAGGTTCTGGGTGAGATTTTACAGTATAGTCAGTAAAGTAATTAAATTAAAGCTGCATTTGTTTCTCCATCAGGCAACCAAGTAGGTGTACCTCCAGGTGCACCACCAGGTGCTCTCTCTGGTATACCTCCAGGTGTACCTCCAGGTGGACCTCCAGGTGCTCTTCCGGGCGGTCCTCCAGGAAACATCCAGCCCTCCTCTGGTGGTCTGCTTGGTGCTCGGCCTGGTATAATCCCGCTCCAGCGTCCTCCTGTTCCCCCACTACCACACATGCAGCGTTTCCCTCCACCCCATGTGACAAGACCTCCTCACCCCAACATGCCCCCTATGCCCCCGCAGATGATGCCCAGGGGACCACACCCTCAAATGATGCACCACGAGCCCCCTCAACCTAAAGGAGGCTTTGGGATGCCCCCTCCCCACAATATGAGGGCTCCCTTCCCTCCACATGGGCATGGCCCTCCTCCTCAAGGTCCTCCACCTCCTTTTATCAGACCAGGTGGTCCTCGTGGCCTGGAAGGGCCCGAAGAAATGGAGGGCAGACCATTCAGGGGAGACAGGCCTGGTTTCAGGGACCGAGAGCCAGACAGGGACAGAGACTGGGATCGGGACAGGGATAGAGACAGGGACAGAGGTTTTGGAAGTGGAAGGCGTCCATTTGGGGATGGAGGGAGAGGAGGAGGTGGTGATAGAATGGACGGGAGGGACAGGCTCGGAGGCTGGCAGGAAGACGGCGGCAATCACCGGGGAGGAGGATGGGAGAGAGACAGAGACAGGGACAGAGATCGGGACCGGGACCGAGACCGAGACCGTGACCGGGACAGAGACAGACGTGACTGGAGGGAGAGGCGAAGCAGTCTGGATAGCGACAGGGAACGAGGGAGGGGCGATGATGGGGAAAGGGAGCATGGGAGGGGGGAGGGAGGAGAAAGAGGAAGGGCAGAGGGAGGGAGTCGAGAAAGAGGGAGAGGAGCTGAAGGAAAAGAAGGGGAGCGGCCACGGCGGTCAGAACGGCGAGAGAGGACCACGCGGTGGGACAGGGATGATCGACTGGCTGAATTGGAAAACATGGACAAATTTCGGACCTCTAACAGCACCGAGCAACCTTGTGTGACTCCTGTGGTTACCGTGGAAACCAGTAAAGAACCGAGTGTGGAAGATTCTCAACAAAAGGCAAAATCAGAACTTGTAGCTCCGGCCCCAGAGGTAACTACTGCTGTAGGAGAGCCGATGCCTTCTGAGCCCTCACCTCCAGCTCAAAGTGCACCCACAGACACAAAACAGGAAGCAGCATCATAGACTGGCTCACTGTTTGTTCAGCCAGAGACTGCTGTGAACCACTGAAAGATGACAAAGGTGTTTTTCACTATGGTAGCCAACCTCAACACTCGGCAGATGAATTCTAACTAGCCACAGTTTGTCAGTTGGTAATTGACAGTTTCTGGGAAGTAACATATTTCTTGAAAACAAGCATCTCCCACTCATGTTGTCAGACATATAACATATTTTTTAGAATTTATGGTCAAATTTTGCTTTGCATCGGTGTCTCAAAACACACAGCCACGTGAAAATCAGTTTGGAATAATGGCTGTAGTTAAATATTGGCTGTCACCTCTAGTTTTTCTCCTTCCAGTAAGTCGTAAGAATGAACGGAGTGCTTGCATGTTAACTTAGCTCTGTCCATCTGAGGTTAAAGTGAACGTAGCTCGTATTTGTTTTTACTCATGTTGACTCGCAGACAGAGGAAACAAATAATTTCTGTGGCACAGATTTACTTTCACTTCATGGCCTCATCTGTGTGATAGCAGGCACTCCTCAACACGGTTAATATATTCCTTTTTTTTTTTAATTTGCCAAAATGTCATGTCCAACACTGAATTTCTTCTTAATCAACTCTCTTACAACACAAACGCCATTTATTGTTCTTTGTTGTTTTCATCTCATCTTGTTTTTCTTGTGAGCCAGTAAGGCACAGCTTTGAAAGGACTATGGTGGCCTTAAAATCCAGTTCAGTTGCTTGTAGGCATTTTACAAATCGGGGAAGGCATCCTTTTTGTTGTTGTGGCAACATCCATCAGTCCAGTAACTGATCAATCTGTGACATGTGCACATTCACTGGCCAATACCCAATGTCCTTAAACAATCCACTGTACGTGGTTTTATTTAAGTTTTTAAGAATTTCTTTAGTACTATTAGTACTATTCCATTAATACTGAGACTCTTACAGACACAGGACTTATTAGAAGAGCTTATTCTCACAAGGTCTCTGGATCTAACTTAGTAGTCTTTTTTTTTTTTTACTGATAACAGGAATTGCACCCAATTCCTTGTGAAGAAAGGATTCTCATTCTAATATTATTTTGGGAATGGAGGATGCTTCACATTCTTTGACTGTACTGTACTTACCCAGATGTGACTTTACGGTGAAGTTGTTAGGAAAATCTTTTAATCATATTGTTTCGTTACAGAAATATTGGACGCACACAAACTATTGTAGAAGCTGAAAACCAAGGACTTAAACTTTAACAGTGGCATAATAAAATTTCCCTTGCTTAGATGTCGTGACTAATGGGCCGAGAGGCATTTCAGATAAGACATTTCAACATAAGCAACGCCAAAACTAAGACAGAAAGAAAAAGTCATGCCCAGGTGCATTGTGGTATAGCTCCTTTGGAATATTTGGAGAATAAAGATATTTGATATTAGGTAAGTTGGTTTTTTTTCAGAGGTTGGAGTGATCTATACATAGAAGTATTGTCAAACAAAAATAAATTTGAGTACATTCATTTGTTAAGAAATTAACTTGTACCCAGATGAGCAACAACTGTTCATTTTGATGTCTGTTAAAGTTTAGACGGTCAGTTTTTCAAAACTAAAATCAACATAAAAGTTAAGTGGAACTAAAATTCCTCTTGAAATTCTCAGATGTGTATACTTAGTAATGTTTTTTTCTGCTGTCTCAATTTCACACTCCTGCCTAAAGGTGCATGTTTTTATTTTTCAGTTAAAGAAATAAAGGAGAACCTTTTGTAGATCCAACAGAGGAAAATCCAACAGACGTTTATTTTAAAAGTGTTGTACTCCACAAAAAATGTGCAAAAATTCAGATGCCAGCTTGGCTTTTTGAGCATTTTGTATAAACACAAGTCTTTTCTTTGTCCTGTATGTATGAAAGGAAGGAGGCAATTTCTTGGATCAGACATAAGAGCTTAACTGTATTTTGAAATCCTCCTATATTTGTCTCATGTATGTCAGTCAAACTCATAAATACGTTTTGTCCACATGAAAATGCAAAGTGAAACCCTGTGGCTGAATTATGTTTTGACTTTGATAAACACAACTTTCAAACTTAGTGTCTGTTTCACTGAGGACACTGTCTGATATTGATTAGTTGTGAACATCTGAAGTTCAGATTCTGCAAGCCTAGTTCTTGTTCTTGAATAATTATAACACAGAAACACAAGAGGGCAAAATTAAAGTGATGAAATGAAGAGTATTGCTTGGGACACTGCTGTAAATATGCTTGTATCACTGACTCTTCTAAGGTGTCATGGTAATTGTTGTTTATAATCTGTTATTCGTTTATCAGAGAGAAATGAGCTGACTTGGAAGGAATAGAAAGGCCCTTTGCTTTAATGTTTTTAACTCCTCATGGTTTGAAAGTTGACAGATGTTTCTATGATTTGTTAAAAATACAAAAGACATGGACATAAAATCTTCAATATTTCAACCATAGGAAATTGTTTTTAATAAACTATTTTTTTACCAAATCATTTTGCTTATTCAGATTATGTTCTGTGTTTAACCCACACTCATCAAAATCATCTCCAACACATTTGATGATCATGATCTGTTTAAATGCCACACGCCAGATATTTGCTGTGACTTTGAATTATTCAACTAATGCTTGAAGGCTAAACCTTTACTATGCTTGGTGAAGAATAAAGCAGGTAAGATTTCTTTTTACCTATAAAGTCTAGGTCTCCACAATAATAAAAAAAAAAAAAGCTAATGAGACAAGCACCATTGCAGGCCACATAATTCTTCCCTTCAAAAGCTTATCTTCATAGAACAGACAATTAAACTTTGCCTCTGAATGCAAGAGGCCTACTGGCAGCCTTGCCCCTCAGCTTAGTCACTGGGTAAATCTAATATATTGAAAACTGAATTTTATTTTATGCGTCTGGCTTGTAACTACTTTGTTCACCTGCTTAATGGGTTGCTCTTCCCTATGATAGCCAGTGACCAATCAAAATTAGTCTTTTTGACCGTACTTGATTCTGATTGGCTGTCTATGTTACGGTCCCGCCTATTAAGCATTGCAAGCTTGTTCGGTGTCTCTAGCGAGATCAGACGACAGAAACTTGGGCGTCCTTTGAAACTACTGCAAACATGGTGCTGAAAGCTGTCTGTGTGCTGAAAGGAGCTGGAGAGACCACCGGGACAGTTTATTTTGAGCAGGAGGTATGGCGTGCTACCTTGCTTTTTAGAGGAGGCAATGTCCAGCCAGCTAGTCATTTAAAGAATAAAAATACTCGGGGAGTTTACGTGCATGCTTCTGTGAGCGTTAGCGCTCGGATGCTAAGCTAGCTAAGTTCTCCATTCACAGTTAGGTTGGGTTTTAGGAGAGGCTAAGATAGCAAGCTATATATTTGAATGAGAAGGCATCGAACTTGGTTTGATTTCAGATTTGGTCAACCCGTGCCAATTTGCATAGGTTACACACCAGTGTGCACAGTTTTAGATGCAAATTGACGTTCGCCTGCACGTTGCAAAACAGCAATTAACGTTAACGCTCAATGCGTAGACAACTACCGCTTGTCCCTTTTCATTCAGAGTAGACTGCTAGTATAAACAGATCGTAATTACGTAGTTAAAATAAAATGACAGTCAAAGTCAATGGCTTGGCATTAGAGTCATAACCTTTGAACGTATAAGGCCTGTATTTTGTTAATGATCAACGGTGCGTGTATTAGAAATGCCTGTTGCATAAGTTCGACGTTTGCATTGTCAGTTTCTAGCGTTAACATTGACAATGTTGTGGTTTGCTGGACCACACCAAAGCGGAAGCACCTCTGCTTGCAGTTGTTTTGCTGACTCTTTTAATGGTAGCCTTGAATAATAATAATAATAATAATAATAATAATAATAATAATGATAATGATGATAATAATAATAATAATAATATTAAAACTAAACGCTGGTCCACAATTTTACATTTTTGCTGAGTCACTGCGTGTCCTCCTCCTTGTTGCCATTTTGGCCTCGCTGATAATGGTAAGACCATGAGTCATGGAGGGTGAGAGTGGGTGATTTTGCTGCTTATTCAAGATTTCATCATACTCAGTCCTCCAATATTTTGTTCAGTTAAGTGTGTTACTGATCTTACTTTGCCATCCTGTTTTGTTGGAACATACATGTACTTGCAGTGATAACTTACTTTGAGCAGCCGTGGTATGGCACTTTTAGACTGAATATTTCAAGATGCCCTGTACATCCCTGTACATAGACAATGTACTTTGTTACTATTGCATATCTAATGAAAACTGCAATGTTACAAGTCATTTTTGCAAACTGTATTTTGACAATTTTATACTTTTTATACTTTTTTTTTTTTTTTTAGATATTGTGATGGATTATGTTTACATTTTGTAATGGGTTACTAACAACACTGTCTGCTTGGGGTGTGGAATTTGAATGAGATGGAAATAATCCCCGTTTTGTTGACTTTAGCTCTAAGTCCTTCTAACCACCTGGCTTTGACAACTCCTTTGTCATTGTATTCTCCTGATAAATTGTTATTCTAATATGCTAGAGTGACTCAGCCCCTGTGAAGCTGACAGGAGAAATCAAAGGTCTTACCCCTGGTGAGCATGGTTTCCATGTCCATGCTTTTGGAGACAACACCAATGGTAAGCTTTGGACAATAATTGTGTGTGAATCTCAGGTTTACATATTGTAACTGCTTTGCCTGGTTTGATTGTACCCACACTCAGTGAATCTGAAGTGTTTCCTGGCGAAGATGGCTTGCTTATTTATTTATTTATTTATTTATTTATTTTTCCTTCGGTGCATCAGTGCAGGACCTCACTTCAACCCCCACAACAAGAATCATGCGGGGCCTAATGATGCAGAGAGGTGAGTTGCAAATGGTTAACATTTATCCACAGACTCGGTAACAGATTTAAAGTTTTCTCACATAAAAAAAAATATATTAAAGCATGACTAAAGAGGTAAAATTTGAAAAAATAACTGATATTGGAAGACCTTATTTTATAGGTGTTTCTATAGCAGGGAGGGACAAAAAGAAACTTGGCTTAATTGGCATTCATTGTACTGGAGGATACAATTATTTGTTTGAGTCATATTCTGATTCAGCAACAACTCAGCAAATTTTGCATAGTCTTGTATACAAGTGTTCAAACACCAGAATCCTTTCCTGTGAATGAGATTAAGTGCTGCCATTAAAAAAAATTACTTTTTTATGTTTACTCTTGACAAGCTTTTTAATTTCAGCATTTTGGAAATCAAATGAAATTAATTTTAGTGTAAAAATATCAGCCTTAATTTGTTTTTGTTTTTGTATTTTTTTTTTTTTTTTTTTTTTTTTTTTTTTCTATTCAAATAGGCATGTTGGAGACCTGGGGAATGTGACTGCTGGAGCAGATAATGTTGCCAAGATAGACATCACGGACAAGATGCTCACCCTCAATGGCCCCTACTCCATCATTGGCCGAACCATGGTGGTAAGGAAGAGTGCATGTCATTTTCTATTTTATTTCCAGTGAACAAAATTAGAGACTAGTTAGCCAGGTTTTAGCCTAAGGTTATGGGATAACTGGGACATTTTTAACCTGGGCCTATAAGTGTCTGACAACATGGATAGGATTTCTACAGAGATAACCCTATTTGTTAAAGAATAAGGTCTCTGTTTAACTGGAAACAGCTGTTTTATTGTCCTGTTCAAAACCACCAGACCCCATTGACAAAAACAGTATTTTAAATTGCATAACATAGGAGTTTCTGGTCTTGTGGTGTTGTTTGACTTTCAGTGGGGGAAGAAGTATTGAGATCCTTTTTACCTAAGTAAAAGTACCACACTACAACACAAACAAACTGATCATTAACTTGTTCATCTTGGCTTTACGAGATAAGCCCCAGGTGTGGCTCAGGCTCATGTGGTGTACAGGAGGACACGAAACCCGCAGGATATTATGTCTTACTGATTGTAGCTGAGCATCTAGGCTGTGAACTGTTGATGAAAATATCCTGACTGTGCTTTCTGTCCAATGTTTTAGATCCATGAGAAGGAAGATGACCTGGGAAAAGGAGGCAATGAAGAGAGTCTAAAGACGGGAAATGCTGGTGGCCGTCTGGCCTGTGGAGTCATTGGCATCGCCAAGTAAACAATCTTCCAGAACTCAAAGCACTGGAAATAGGTTTTCCCCACAGCACTTAATAAGACCAACATAGCTACTTGATGTGACACTTTGTCCTTTTCAATACTCTGCGGCTTTTTTTTTTTGACTAGTCAAGAGTAAATGAGCCATGCTTAACCCTGTTCCCTCATTGTGACTATTGTATGTATGGATTTTTATGTCTGCTGACTAGGTTTGGTCCCAAAGAATTGGTTACGCACAAGTAATAAACAGATGTATACAATTTACAGAGTTAATCAATAAATTGTCAGTTCATCTGAATGGTGTATGAAAATTCTGCCAATTTGCAAAGTGTGTGGATGGTTGACGGTCCAAACAAAAACCTGGGATAGGTATGGATTTGGGTTTGTGTTTTCCAGGCCATGACGTGACAAAAGTTTGGCATTCAAGCTTGAATAGTAGACTTTTCTCACAGTGGCAATTTTGACTTGTTAAACACAGGTGTTTGACTAATAACATGAATAACTGCGCACCATTTTTTAACATGTGCTTGATAGTAGATGCTTGCATAATAGTCTGACTTACTGACAAAATTGAGTGGTACTATTGTTACCCGCCTCAATAAAACTCATTCATGTTTCCTTCTACATCAGTGGTTCCCAACCTTATGGTTTGTGATCCCCTAAAAAAAAAAAAAAAAGCAGTTGGGTCCCTTTTTGCATTTCACATGTTAATGACTTGCAGCAGTTTTCCCCTTTCCCAAGCCCTCAAATTCAATGAATCTCAAATAAGAAGTTTGCACCACTTAAGTACATTATCAGCTATGACAAGTCCTCCACCAGGTCCTCCACCCTCTATCTTGTGGCACCGGTCTTGTAACCTGTGCCAAAGGTTTGGTTTTAAGACCTTAACTGTTTGACATAGTATTGAATTTTTGCTCCTTAATGAATTGCTTTCATTTTTTGTGCTTTAAGTTGTCAAATTCACAAACCTAGAGGCAAGTTATTCAAGAAGCTGGTGACAATTAATTTATGGCATTTTTGCTTAAAAACTTATCTAAACTGATCAGTTATCAATGTTGTTGCCAGCTAGTTTTGTCAGTGGCTTCATTGAGTGTAGTGGTTGGTTTCTGGGTGCCTGGAGAAAAGGGGCCCCAACAGCAAATGTCCTAATCACTACAGGTCAACTGGAGGCAAGCATCCCTGTGAACAGGAGGAACAACCACTCAGGTAAGTCATAAAGGGGCTCACATGCATGTTATTCCTTAAAAGCTCATGAATTGATTCAGCTGCAGCATTTTATGGTGGTATAGCAAATTCAATTAAAAAGATGTTGGAGCATTAAAATTGATTTTTCAAATACTGGCAACAAGAAAAAGTGGGTAAGTTAGCTCTAGCTAAGCGTAGAGATATACAAAGTAACAAAGGCTATCTCACCAGCTAGCTTCAGCTAGCTTGATTGCAGTTACTTAAACCCGTTTTTCAAGTGGTGTTAGTTTTTTATTTGTTTATTTTTTTAGACGTTATCGCACATTTTAATGGCATAATTTGTATACAGTAAGGTAAAGGTTGTAAAAGTCGTATTGTAGTCTGACCAAAATATGTATGTTATGTATTTGTAGGACAGTATGTCTTTTTGGTTTCTATTTCTATACTCCTATTTAAAATATCGCTGTGGCACGTTTGAATAATGGAAAGTAATTAAAAATGATTTCTAGTATTATTTCTCTCATTTCTTTTCGAGTGAGTAGTAATGAGTATTAGGTAACTTATTTTTCAAGTAACTTGATCAATACTGGAATTGCGCAGGAGTAAAGTAAATAACTGAAGACAAAGTTCAAGTTCCTAAATACAAGAATGAAAGAAACAGGTGTCGTATAATATAATTTAAGAGTTGTGGTATGTGCTAAACAAGTAAGTGCTTCAATTTTGAATGTTTGTGTTGCACTATTGATGTGTAAATTGTACAACATACACTGTTCTGAAATATGGCAGATATCTGGGTTCAGGAGTGGTCGTCACTGAGTCATGATGCTGCGCGGCACACCTGAGAAACGAGCCTGGTTACAGGTAAGAAAACTAAATGTTAAAGGAAAAAGACACGTTTCTAATAAGATAAGCCCATCAAACTAGGTTAATTACCAAGGGTAGTAGGAGATTTTGGCCTGATTTAGAGGTGTCACCATAAAACTGCACTGAAAAAACAACCAAGTAAATTTAAGAAGTCATTTTTAAAATGTCACTCAGGCAAGGTTTTTCTGGAAGGTTCTGACAGCAAAAACCTTTGAGCCCTGATCAGCTGCTCTCTGGATTGTGTATTAGGGTGTATCATCCTCTAGAGGGCATTGCTCCTCTTCATAACTCAATTCTAACAAGCATTGGTCTGAAACATCAACACAAAGAGATCAGATAACACTGTCCTCCTCATCAAGATTTAAAAATGCTCTCATGGGGATTTGTATATTTTTACATTGTAGGAGTGCAGCTGTGCATACCAGTGGCAGGAAATGTCCGTAAGTTAATGCTATAAACATACGTCCTATGATGATGATGGGAAGGTTGCAATGGGAGGAATTGTTTCCTTTTGCTGTGGCACATACATAAAAACATTAAATTTCAGGAACATCTCAGACAGGCCACGCGAGCCAACCTACTAAAATATGAATAACACTTTTTGATTGGAAACTTTGGGTTTAAATTGGAATCTTAGTCTTTGCTCTTCATCCATGATATTAAACAGAACAGCTGGGCCCTGCAGTGGCCAACACACACACACAGTAACACACATGGATACACTCTCATACAGTATACACATGCTTCCCTACAGATAGTCAGTACATGGCTGTAGAAATTGCATGCTTTTAAAAGCCTTTTCCTTTGCATGGGAACGGCGAATGTTCCCATGTGAAGTTACTTGGCACTCCTCTGCTCTTCTCCTGGGGAAATGAGAAACTGGAGGCCCTTCAATGGAGTCAAAGCCAGAGGCAAGCTGCAAAGTGTGTGTAGTTTAAATTCATACATGATATGTTTAGCTCTGAATAAGTGCAGTGGAATAATCATATACATAGCAAGACGAGGATATCTCTTAACATATGGAATATGTCTCTTTCATGGCTCTCTTGCTCAACAGCTGATAATCTACTGCTCATATTTTTCAGCTTTGAAGGAAGTCAGGCAGCAGAATTGTTGGCAGTCTTAGATAAAAAAATAGGGAACCTTAAGTGCTTGTTATTTTCCCATTAAAATTAACATCTGCAGTTGCTTTTCAGTAAAAATCCACCTTTCGTTTTTAATTGCAGTATCATTTTGACTCAGTTTTATAGAGAAAAGTCTAGCGTTTTAAAATAAAGTAAGTGCGTCTCCTTCTCTCGAGACACTGGGATATATTAGTCTACGTACCAGTGTATACATATGTTTCCCACTGTGTTTAGGTACCTGTAGTGATGCTGTTTCAGGCCAAGAACTCAAAGGCAGCCCAAAACTGCAAGTTTAAATAGCTGTATTACTGTTGACAGAGGCAGCCAGCAGAGCGGAAAGACAGACTGACTGTAAAAGCTGGTATAAATAGCCGGGGAGTGAAGGTGATGAATAATAGAGGCTACCAATGCTGCTGACAGTGAGGGGGAGAGGTTGTGACAGCAGGAGAGACCAACAAAGCTTAGTATAAAAGAATAGAATAGAAGTAAATGATAAAGACAGTGAGCACTGACTAGCCAGCTGTTGACAGAAGATCGTGTTGAAGGTCATCTGTCAATATAATATTGGCCTTTTTGATAATCAGCTTATCCCTATTTTCTATCTCGGATGTGATTTCTATGATGGACTATGTTGTTCATTTAAACTTGGTCCATATTCCCATTTGAAAACACCTAGAGAATGTTTTTGAAATGTTGATAAAAACATACCAACAAAAACTTCATCAGCATCAGCCTTCACCCTCACAGCACAGGCCTTCAAATTCTGTCAAACCTTAGAATGAACCAACAAAATACATACAAGGTACGCTTATGTAAGGCTTGGAGCACAACTGTCACCAACAACATGCTTTCAGGTGAGAGGTAATGCTTGAGGTGGATTCTTCCTTTAATAGCCTTCGCCTCAGGGGTTTTACACGACATTGCAGTTGCATGCGTGCTCTTCCCTAAAATACCGTTGAACCGGTCCTACAGGGTTCATTGCTTTTGTGGCTTATGTGGTCGTAGGGGCTGCATGAGTGTACACCGTATTAAAAAGAGAGAGGGGTGGGGTATCTGCCTATTAACTGATATCCAACACCCACATGTAGACAGTCACACTGGGAGGTGGTAAGGCTGTGCCTGTGGTGTTCACTGAAAGATGACTCAGAGGTGGAAGTTCTTCTTTTCAATCAAGTTACATAAGTGGAGGAAAGTGCCCTATCCTTGTGTGTGTGTGTGTGTGTGTGTGTGTGTGTGTGTGTGTGTGTGTGTGTGTGTGTGTATGTGTGTGTGTGTGTGTGTTTCTGCTTTTATGTACCTCTATTTGTAGACGTACTTTATCCATGAGCAGTCACGGGGTTGTCTTTTTTTTTTCTATAAGCATCCAGCTTTGCGCTCTGAAGCACTGCTGACAGGAACCAGTGTGGTCACATTTCTTGAAGAGGCTTCCTACTGTTCTCCCTCAGGGTTGCAGCAGTAGATGTATGGCCCAGCACTCCAGCCAAACGCTTTCGACAGGCTTTTACTTGTTTAACAGCTGTTCATACTACATCTCCACCCATCCTTAATCTGTATGGTTGACTTCTTCCGTATCAATCATCGGGAAAATGAAAAGCTCATTTAGGTCAGTGTTTTCCTAACAGAGCGGTTGGCCTCATCCTGGAAGATTGTATTAGGTTGGTGTGATTTAGGGTACAGCTGTTATTCTCTTGAGAGAGATATGTTACAGTCTGGTAACTGCATGCAAACATACACATGTTTTGAAACAAACACAAGAATCTATTCTGCACTCTAGCCTGAATGCTCCTATTGAGGTATTGGGACTCACTCCCCTGTGACTCTCCTCTATTCTCTGGGGTGAAAGTTCACCTTCCGGTACCACTGTCTACCACTGACATTGTGGGGATATTTTAGAGGCTAGGAGCCACAGGTCAGGGGTGAGATGCCATAAATGGTGCCCGTCCTATGAGACATGGTTGGTTGGTAGACAGACTAATTACAAGGCCCCTGTGACCTAACCTCTGCCCCCTGAGCTCTGTGTCATGTGATCATGAGAGTGAAGCTAGTTTCTCTTCTCTGCTGTTCATTTTCCCCTCTGATACACCCGGCATCATTTTATGCTCCATCTCTTGATAGCCATAGTTTGGGCAAGAAAGTGGAAAGGTGTGTAAACCTTGTATTATTTATATGGAAATGGTTCAGTAGCTGCAGGATGGGACGGCACTGTGTGCAGGCCGTGTAGAGATGACTCCAGAGGGATTCAAGAATCTATTTAACACATCACAGCCCCCCTCTCATCCATGGTCAAACAGCAGTCTTGGGGTCCGACCTTTGAACTTAGTGACCTGCTAACCCTGCCCAACCATAAGTCTCACTTTTGCTTAAGACGGTGCTTATTAATCTTTCGAGGATGAACGGCTGTAAGGTTTTCAACCCTGTTCAGCAGGTTGCTGCATGAAAGAAGGCAGGGAGACGGACTTGACTGGATATTTGGCAGCTGGGTATGTTGCCAGACGCTGACCTTGCGCAACATTCCAGAGACGCTTCACAGTCTAACTCCTGAATGGTCAATGGCAGGAATATCACATATGTTGACCATGATCAAGTGACAGCAAAATAGCCCATGTAAAGAAAAACTATGTTACATTTTTTAAATGTACAATTTAAACACATTATACACACAATTTCACATAATATTATCCCTGTTATAAGCTTTAATTTGATAATGCTAGTTTACTACCAAATACCTTCTACCCATACTGTATGACATGAACTAAACTAGCGCTTGAAACGATTGGTTGATTAAGCAAAGTTGATCGCCAAAAGATTAATGGCCAATAGTTAATAATAACTGATTAATCACTCAAATCATTTATCAAACAAAAATGCCAAATAGTTGTTGTTTTCAGTTCCTTTAATGTGATGATTTGTTGCTTTTCTCTGTTTTATACAATTCTAAAATGAATGTTTTGGGGTTTTGGGCAGTTAACCAGAAAGGCGATTTTGGCATTTTGCGCTGTGGGGAAAAAGTGATCCACTAAATAATAAATTTATAAATTGGGGTCTACAGTCATGCTAGCTGCTCTGTGAGGCTAAACTTGAGCTAAATACACACTGATGTTAAATCTAGATGCATGTTATGTATGTATATATTATGTATAATGTTAACTATGGACACTATCCTAGATTTGCATGTTAACTAACAGGAGATAATTAGCACAAAACACAAAGTACAGCTGAGGTTTAGCCAAAATCAAAGAACTGGACAATTTGACCTGATGGTGGCACCATATGAAATGTAAGGGGATCAATAAAGTAACTGAGATTCATCAGGAGAATGCCCATACAAAATGTTGGTGGTGGTGCTGGAGTAAACATCACAGATTCACCCTCTAGGAACAATGAATCTTCATAACAACATTTCATGTCAACCCATATAATAGGTGTTTAGATATTCTCTGGACTATAGTGGCATTTTCATACCAAGGACCACGATGCTAGCATGGCTAAAAATAATTTACAGATTATTGGATAATGAAATAATCATTAGCTGCAGCCCTAAACAAACCATAAACATACAAACTAAACTGTAATACAAAACAACATGCATGTATATGACAGAAATGAACAGATCATAAATGTTCTTTGCTGTTCTCTAGAGCCTGTTCATGCAGATTTTCCCCTGCAGACAGCTTCTGGATTCCGTTATGTAAATTCATCCCCCACCTTAAATGTTATCAAAGCAAATATTTATCAGGGAGTGACAGAGACAGGAAGTAGTAAAACAAGACAAAGAGAGAGCAAACCAGTTTGCCAAACGTCAGCTTAAATTGTAGGGAGGACTGTGAATAGGAAAGGGTGTGTCACAGTCAGGAGATACTGTACATTGTGTTCCGTGGTCTGACGGACAGATCACTTTTTATTCACGCTAAAACTACAGCATGTGAGTTTGCACATATATTTGTCCACAAGGTGACTTTCCTGCATGGGCACACCACGCAGATTTCATGCTTCTTGATTATTTTCTTTCATGAGAGCTTCTGGATGTGCACTTTGTGTGTGTGTGTGCATATGCGTATGTTAGGGTGAGTTTTCCATTTAAGACTCTCATATGTGTGTGTGAGATGTGCTGCTCAGGTGTGAAGTGTTCTGTGGTTCCCAGCAGAATGAAGACCACTACACACACTCCTCTCTTGTCAGGGAGCGAGGGAAAACTGTGGGGGTGGGGGGAGAAAAGGAAAAAAGAGAGACAGAGAGAAGGAGGGAATGAAAGAAGGAGAGAGGGTCACTGATGCTGCTGTTCATCTCCTAGAGAATAGAAACTCCACAGTCTAGTGGCCAGACTAGAAGGAATGTTTTTACTCCATCACAGACTGTCCTCTCTTTTACTCTGTAGTCCATGTTTCAGCCCCCCCCCCCCCCCCCCTTTCCTCTGCTCTTCCTTCTTGCTGCTTTCTGTCCATTACAGATAATGGAGAGAGTCTGGGTCTGACCCCCACACTCCTGAGATGAAGGATGAAATTACTGCTCTGATATGCGCATATTTTGCATTCTTTTGATTTACCCAGACCAAAATTATACACTTCACCCCACGTTTTGCTTAATTATTCATCTACTTCTGAAAAGATTTTGGAAAGTAAAATATGTTCAGGGATTCTGAGCTGTAACAAGACTAGGGCTGTATCTGCTGACTATTTTCTCAATTAATCATTTGGCCTATAAAATCTGTGAAGCCTGGACCAGCATTTTTTTTTTTTTTTTACCATTTTGCCCTGAAAAATGACTTAATTTTCTGTCGATTTAGTAATTGATTAATTGGCTTATCGTTTCAAAGAAGACACAGCCTGACATTTAATTCAAGAAATCTGCAAATTGCCTTATCCTTCTGAAATGTGGATTTTTTTTTTTCCAAGCGCTTGATCTTGAAAGAGATCTTTTGTTTTCTCATTTATGTATCCCAATGGTAACATGATGGTGGCCGATACAGCCTAAGGGCACTTGACCTCTACTGTGTCCTAAGCTTTATCCAAGGACAGCTAATGTAAACCGGCTTGCATTAGCCAAAGGGTTCAGCACGATAGCAGATACTCATTTATGTTTCATCTCAAGTTTCCCCTTCATTTTCTCATAGATGGTAGTGACCATTATTCCATTATTCACAGTTGGTCCTATAGTGTGTGTGTGTGTGTGTGTGTGTGTGTGTGTGTGTGTGTGTGTGTGTGTGGTGGTGGGGGGGTGAAAATGTGCTCTTACTGGTGGTTAAAGTTATCATATTAATTACTTGTGCTGCCCACAGTCTTGTTAGTCTTGGACGGCAATTAACCTGTTTTAATTAGAGCGGTGTTGCCGGAGGAGGTGAGACAACAACACCTGCAATTACAGAGAGAAGGTTAGAGTGAGAGGGATTACTTTGGCCATTAGCAGTTGGTTTCTCTTGCTAATGGTAACCTCCACTGGCACAGTTCAATAACAGTTATAGTTGCATTGGGCCTCATTCAGATCTGTGACTAAAAATATTGACTCTCTACTCCCCAAATACCCTTGTTGGAGTATTATATATAGATCTTTTTATTACAGCTTTTTTGTTTGCCGATAACTGTTGAATTACTGTTGGGCTTTTGTGCTTTAGTTGTGGTTCAGATCTTAATGCTCAATCAATCTTCGTCAAAAACCTTGACAAAGAAAGAGGTCATCTTCCCTGAATGTGGTAATTTATAGTCTAACTACCATGATCTAAAGAGGAACAAACAGTTTGTGTTTAATGGGATAGGTAAAAGCTTTTTTCTGCTTCACAGCAACTACCTAAAGGTCATATTCCTTCTTCTCATATGACCCAGGGCTATGATAACCTGTGTGTGTTTGTGTGTGTGGAGTATCATCTCTACTTATGTGCATAATGGAGAAATATGACCAGTGTTCTCCATGTAAATCCACTAACTGAAAATCAATTCAGTTAATCCACTAACTCAGTATCAGATGGGTGATTATAGAAAAAGCTAATTTGTCAAATGGAAACAATACCGATCATTTACTTCGCAAAAACCTATAATGTCGGTCAATATTAATGACAGCAGCATAATGAAAGAATGAATTAATCCTTTAAACATGTCATCAACAAAGCAACCAAAAAATCAATTAATCTGGGAGAGTACCAGTGAACCAACATCCCACCTGATGATTTTCACAATGATTGTATAAGATGAGTAATCCTACACAAAAAAACCATGAGATCTTATTTGGGATCTTGGTACTTTTCACCGATGAAGTAGATAGTGTGAGACATTTGTTGACAAAATGTTGGCCTTATTCACGGTTATATAGGACAATTAACAATTTTTAAATATTTCTCGTCTGTTTAGTCTAATGTCAAATGGCCAGATGAAGCACGGGTTGTCCTTAGGCTTTGTGGGGTTCACTGAGCTAAAACCCTTCACCAGCTTGGCAGCATCTCTCAGCCCCCACTAAATCCCATCCTTCTCTGCCTCCTGTTGTCTGCCTCTTTCTGGCAATTTGTGCTTCTAATTATTCGAGGTTGCCAGCTAACGCAGCATAAACCTATCAAAGCACTGATGTGTTAGCAGGGTCACACCAGTGCAAATCTGCCACAGACATGGGAGAGCAGCAAAAACACTCTGTCCTGGTCTTTTTCATAGCAGGACACAACGGTCCTTGGTTTTGCTGATGTGCACAGAAAGCCTCGGACTTGGAGGGTGCAGTGGGGTGTCAGGTGTCCTCAATGGATTTCCTAGTGCACAATATCTTCTACCTCTGCAAGCTGAAGGATTTTGTCATTTAGTGCTTGTGCAAATTTGATTTTTTTTTGTATTTTAGTGTTGTCTGAAAACGTGTTTGTTTAATGTTGAAGAAAATGCAGTGATTTAATGCACAAAATGATCAGTTTATGCATTTTCTTTGTTATTGTAGTTTCCGCTAGTTGCTATACTAATTTATGATTGCATAGATAACACAAAAGTGCCTTTACAATAAGTAAGTATGCCCACACGTGCCTTTTGTGACTACTGTACTCACTGTAATTACGAGCATTTGCGTGCGCGCATCATTCTTTGTTTGTATGTTTTGCTTGTATGTTATTTTCTCCATTGTCACAATGCCATATATCAGCTTAGCTTAGAGATAGACATGTTTTGTCTGTGCCTACATGTGGATGCTGCACATGTTCGTGTACGTGTGGCTGTGTGTTTGTGTGTTTGTGTGTGTATGTGTGTGTGTGTGTGTGTGTGTGTGTTTGTGTATGTGTGTATGAGTGGGTGCGTCTCGTCTCTGTGTATCTCTCTCGGTGGGTGGTGACTGTTAAACTCTTCCATTTGGGGGGATTACTCCTCCAGTCAGTCCTGTGGGAGCAGCCATCAGCCCGTCATCTTTCAGAGGAACACTATACCTTCTGATGCTTTAATCCCTTCCTCCCTCTCCTCCCCTCCTTTTCCCACACTCAACCTCTTAACCTCATCTCCCGTTTTTCTCCCCCCCTCCCTCCCTTTTTGCTGGCGCTGTCAACTTTCAGCTGAAGTGGCTAAAAGTCAGTAGACGCAGCAGTGGTTATGTTAAAAGCTGTGATGGTGTTCCAGCTCCGTCTGATGAGTTCAGTACCAAGATGTTGCTGTTATTTATTTTCATTTATTCTTATAGCTGTCAGCTTTGTGCTTTTCATCTAAACTGATGGGAAAAAAAAGGCTCAAGAAAGAAAATAAATGATTTCATTAGTATTAAATAATAATGTATCACACTGTGTGAAATAAGATTCGTATTATTACACCATTATCCCACATTTTGAGACTGCATTGTTGATTTTTGTATTCATTCTTATTATTTAGCCTTTAACACTATTTCTTACTGTGTATACTTTAGCTTCTGAATGGTGGTAGAAGATGTGAATTTGAAACGGCTATGTTTTACTGACATGGTGAAATTCTGCTCCTGCTGCTTGGCGTGGCAACAGCCCATACAAAAAGATTTCTTAAATGAGAAGGAATTGCATGAGAATATGTTTGTGTGTTTGTTTTGTATGTATGAAGTATGTTCACCAGATAAGTTTTGCATACTAGCATGCAATCATTTGTCATGGTGCTAGAGTAAAAGTCAGCTCATCGTGTAGGGCTCGTCTGTACCAACTTTCATATCAGTCCATCCTGTAGTGTGGTTAGAAATCTATATAAATTTAAGCACATCTTGCATATGGCTTTGCTTTTGTCCAGCTTTTCGCTGTCTTCATAGTTTTGGTGTGTGGTTGCTGAAATCCAACCACAAGTCACAGCCTGTAGACCTGTGCTTTCAGTGGAGCCGCGTCTGCCGTGTTTTTGTCGCTCACGTGACCAGGTCTCGTTGCGCAAGAAGGGCGGTCACGTGAGACTATCATAGGTAGCTTCACACATCCACGGGAGATTGTAAAAGACATAAATGAAAAGATCGATCTCAGGATTTCACGTATTGTTATCGAATTATTGAAATGAATATCGATTTAAATTGGAGAATCAGTTTTTTTCAACCCAGCCCTACCAGGTTGCCATTACATTTTTTACAGACATTCATTATCACCAGAGGATGAA
The DNA here is from genome assembly GCF_002260705.1 of Seriola dumerili. Classification (NCBI taxonomy): domain Eukaryota; kingdom Metazoa; phylum Chordata; class Actinopteri; order Carangiformes; family Carangidae; genus Seriola; species Seriola dumerili. The sequence continues at coordinate 2,172,372 of NW_019174295.1, read as the reverse complement.
TCCTACTGACTGAATGGACACATTATTGATTTTAAGTGAAATATCTCAACAGCTTGAACAGCAATTTTATTGCTGGCAGGTAAATCCCTATTTATTTAGCCAAAATCATCTCAGAAATAGAGGAATATTTGTGGTTTTGCATCTCAGAAAACCTCATTTCCATTATTCCTGTAGAGAAAAGTCCTTTTTATATACAGTTTATGGCAAAGACATGATGTCTTTGTCTTTTACTTTTTTTCACATGCACAAGTGTGTTTGTTTGCCTGTCGATGTTACATGTGATATCAGAGCTTAAGGCCAGCTGGTTTTCCAGGATGCCGTGTCAGAATCCATTATCGTCCTTGTCTAAGAGTCTCTGATGAGCAATGAAATCTTTTGATGTTTTGTGAGAAAGGTTTGAGCCTGATGTGTCTGATGTTTCTAGAGCGTGCTTTAATAACAAAAGAGCAGAATGATGTGCGTGTGTGTGTGTGTGTTTGTATCTCCAGAGAAGCCGGGTTACTGGGGTGTGTGAGCAATGAAATGGGCTGTGCAGTTTGTACTCATGAGTTTGTGACAAGGTCAGGAGGTTGTGTGGTGTGTGTTTGCAGCCGCCTCTCACTCCTCCTCCCTTGGATGACTCCCTCACATCCTACGCTGTCACCTGCATGCACAAACACACACATTCTATTCCTTTGCCATTCTTTTGTTTGTTTGTTCTTCCCTTTAACAAGTGAGAATCAGACACTAAGTGAGACGAGGGGAAAGCGAGATGGAAATGGTAATTCAGCATGAAAACAAAAGAGACATATACACTGTTTCTGCCCCTCCCATGTGCTTGTATCCCAGATTATCATCTTTGAATGCAGCACCCTAATTATTGCTGCTCCCTGTTTACATTGATGGAGATTATGATTGATGAGTATGATACAGCACATTTACACAAATGATCTGGAGGTTTCCAGCGTGTACAGTATAGAGGGCAGATAAGTCTTTATATCTGATACTTTGTCTTGGTGATTATATGCGATTTTCTGTGATGCTGGTTATGTTTGCCAAGCATGTTGCGTGCCAGTTGATGACTCTGTCAGCCTATAGCCTCCGTTCTTTTACTAAAATTGTGTGTGTGTGTGTGTTGCTCTCAGCAGGGCTGTACGTCTTACCTAAACATTTCTGAATTGGTTTTGCCACTATTGGCTGCTGACTAAAGTTTATCCAGCATTAACAATTTTAAAGGTCCCATATTTTACACTTCAGGTGATTTGTTTTTTTAAGTTTTGATATCCATAATAAATGTATTTGTGGTTTTTAGCACCAAAATCCATCTCAGTGTAGTTTTACCTCTCCTCTTTCTGACTTCTTCCCGGAGCTCTAGTAACAACATATCTGTAAGCCAATCAGAAGAGAGACTCTGAGCCTCTTTTCTGATTGATTGACTGTTTTCTGAGTGATTCAATAAAGATATTGCAGATTTTAGGTAAACATCTGGAGAAATCAAATCCTGCAAGGTTTGACGCTGGGTCCAAGTGGGCCATGCTTGGGGGATTACTTAGGGTGGAGACTGTTTTTTTGTGACATCACAAAGTTACAGAAGTCTTGACGTCTCGTTTTAAGACAGTCTTTGAACACGGGCTGTGTGAATTCTGTTTCTTGGTTTACACTCTTTGATACTTTCAAAGTATTAAGACCTGCTTTATAATCAAAAGAAACATAGACATCTCACTTTCTACACTACGGCACCTTTAAAGACATACTGTATGTGTTCTTCATCTTTGCTACATGTAATTATTTTCTTCCCAGACCTACAGACATTTTAAGGGATTACCATGTGGATACAATAGACTCCTGTGTAGTAATTTGTCAGAATCCATGGCTAGTTGGATGTTGAAAGGTTTTGTCCCTACAG